>NC_137204.1:27733343-27748343 GCF_960531495.2 Zeus faber | reverse complement strand
ATTCATTGCCATTTGAAATCAATGCATTTCTTTCATTATGATGATTTTCAATGTATTTTTATCCTGTTTATTTATGACTTTATTCATACTTTTTTTTCAACTTTTTTCTCTCTCTTTTTATCCTTTTCTTGACCTTTGTTTTTATTTATTTTTGGCTGTGACGCCAAAATCCCCCACGGGGATTAATGGAGTCTCAGCTCATGTTTTCTTCTTCTTATTTGAACCCCCCGCCCCAATGCCACGGACTCAGCAGCAAGTGACTCTGGAAAAAGGCGGGTGGGGGGGGGGGGGGGGGTGACATGACAGGGCCCGATCCCCTAATCCACCGGGGGGGATGGGGGGGGGGGGGGATTAGCATAGCATCACACAACCACAGCACCACCCAAATCCCTTTAATCATCCTAATGCTCCATCGAGATCCGCAGATCCAAGAACAACAGGCGGGATGGAGGGGTGGGAGGATGGGAGGATGGAGGGGTGGGGTGGAGGGATGGGAGGATGGAGGGATGGGAGGATGGAGGAGTTTGGGGTGGAGGGATGGGAGGATGGAGGGATGGGGGGTGGAGAAAATGCTGTCGTGGCCGTTTCTTCCCCTTCTTTCCCGTTTCCCCTTTTCTTTTTGTTTTTGCCCCCGTGACACCGACCAAGCAGCTCGGCTGGAGTCAATTACAGCACACCAGGACGGTGTTTGATGTCCGACGGGGGTTAAGAAGGAAGGGTGGAGGGGAAAAAAAAAAAAAAAAAAAAAGGAGAGGATTTCCGGGCTAGTGCCTGGCGAGAAAGGGCAATTAGCCTGATAAGCTGGAGGGCAGCCGGAAACGGGAGGCGTCTCGGTCGATCATTTCCCTCGCATGGACGTGAGGCCGTCAAAAGGGCAAATTGGTAGAAAACAAAATATAAAGAAATGCAGTAAAGAAAAGTGTCATGTGGATGCATGTTGCTGCGAAAAATCACTTTTCAAACATAATGTTCTCTCAGTGTAATGGAGCTGGAGGACGGGTAAATAGTAAAGTAGCACTGAATATTATTATCATCGTTATTATAAGAGCATTATTATTGTTATTATAAGAGCATTTTTATCGTTATAATAAGAGCATATCTATCGTACAGCAGGAGCGCCGAGGCCCCCCCCGGAGCTGACGCGGCGGGTCTTCCTTGAAACACCAGTTGGAACCGGACCTCGCCCTCCTCCTGACCCGAGCCGGGCGCGGCCCCCCGTCCCCCCCAACTGAGAGCGATGAAAGAAAGAACCTGCGATTTTCGGTGACGTCTGTTCGGACACGGTTGGACGCGGCAATAAAAAATAATAATATTAAGATTTTTTTTTTATTGTAGATTCATTCATTTCCGTAATTTTATTTAATTTCTGACATTACTTGAATGAAACAAAAGAGATCTCCGTGCCGACGCTAGCCCGTGCCTTACAAAAGTGGGAAGTTTATCGACTGAATACAACACGGAACTGGTGCCGAAACCCCGTTGGCTGACCCCCCCAGGCACGGGTTGCCCTCGGGGAGGCCCCTCAAACCGTCTGGTCCGAAAAACACGGGGTGTGGCCACGAGGTAACCGCTGACCGCCGCCCGCCATCGAACGAGTCTTCAGAACGTGACTTCTCCCCGAGGAGTCGCCCGCTTAAAAAGCTTGATCGTGGAGCTTCAGCTGCTCTCCCTCCGTCCAAGGTGGATGGACTCTCCCGAGGTCGTGCCGGTGGTCGGCACCCGCCTCTCCGGCCGGCGCAGGGCTCTCCGTGCGCCGGCTCTGGCTGGGGGAGTGCGACCGCTTCGCTCGACGAGGGATCGGTTTCCATTGATGTTGACTGGGGCCTCCCTACAGGACGGATATTTGGGGCTTTTTTTCCCGAGCGACCGACGGCGCTCGTTCCCACCGGCGCCAGACCCTCGACGTTCTACCGCCACGCCGCGGGCTCTCCCCGGCTTTGACTCTGCGGTCCTTTTGTTATGTTTATTTAACACCGCCTATTAATAATCGTGAATATGTAATTGCATTGTCGTGCTGTTGTCGTTTCGGGATGGCAGTTTGGGGACGGCTCGTCCAATTAGGAAGCCCACAGTAATTATTCTCACGCTGAGCCGATGTCTGTTCGTAATTACTCAAAAGGGTTTGCCAATGCTAATGCTAATTGTTGGGCTTCAATGTCGGAATTCTGAAGTCAAAGCAATTTTAATGATTCAACTTCAATGAAGATCCTTTTAGCCTTTTGTAATTAGACGTGCACACACACACACACACACACACACACACACACTGCTCTCTCTCTCTCTCTCTCTCTCTTCATTTAATTCTCTAAACCCTTTTCAGACGTTTCAGGTTTTGTTCTATAATTAAGGGTTGTATAATCAAACTTTGCTTGAACTTTTCTTGAGTGTTATTAATGCGTTAGTTCGCTCGCTCGCTCATTGGATTGTCAGTTGGTCAGTGGGTGCATTTCTATGTTGGTTGGTTGGTTTCGACGGCTCGTTCGTTCCATCGTTTGTTTGTTCGCTTGTTTGTTTGTTTGTTTGTTTGTTCGTTCGTTCGTTCATTCCTTCAGTCGGTCGGTCGGTCCATTCGTTCATTCATTAATTTGTCACTTGGTCAGTGGGGACGTTGGTACGTTGGCTGGTTGGTTGGTTCGACCGCTGTTCGTTCCATCGTTCATTCGATCGTTCGTTAGTCTGTTTGTTCTTTGGTTTGTTCATTTGTTAGTAAGTTAGTAGGTCTGTTCATTCTTTGGTTAGTTAGTTAGTTAGTTAGTTAGTTAGTTAGTTAGTCTGTTCGTTTAAAGTCCAAATACACTCACTTATTGTCCAATATAGGACAGAAACTATGCACTTTTACAAATTGACTCCAAATGAACTTAATTCCTCTTACAAACAGCCTCCATTTTGCCATCACTGATAATGTATCATCTTTGTCATTGTCTGTAAAGAACATTACTGCTGCCTTGCTTAAACCAGGGTTTCACAAGTTTTTTTTTATTATTATGGACCTGACCACAACGCACACAATGTTCACGGACTGGATAATGATTGCCTTATTCACATGTTCTAGGGCTTTTTTGTGTCATCTAATGAGGAAACAGAGGAAAATAAATACATCTTCGATAAAAACAGTGTTTTTATTTGTTTTTTGCTTGCTTGTTTTTGATTTATAACACTGCTTCCGCACAGCGCAGATGGCTTCTGAACTCTTGATCGCAAGATGCACGTTATGCGCGTTAATGCTAGATCATAAAGTATGTTTGGACTTTGCCAAAATAAAAAACAAAAACGCACAGGCTAAGCAGGGCCACCCCCACCCACCTTCTCACGGCCTGGTGGCAAATGCCCCGTGCCCTGGCACCGGTCCGAAGCCCGGTGGTTGGGAACCTCTGGCTTAAACGATCAGAAGTGTTTCATTGCCGCAGTATAACAGGTACTTCATTGAGGTCCTAAATGAATTCAGTCGCCCCGTCCATTTTGTTTTACCACATAAGAGAGCGGACGGTAACATTTCACTTCAGCTCACTATCATTTCTGCTCCTATTTTCACATGAATATCAATGAGCCACTGTCTGTGTTATGATCAGCTGTTCAGATTACCAGAGGCTAACCAATTAGCATTCACCACTTAGTGCATTAGCCGCCCCGTGCTGAGTGCAATACACCCTAATGAGAGCGTGTTATTTCGGATAAAAAGAGAAACGTGGACTCACCAGCGCATTACTCAGGAGAGCGGGATCGTAAACAGTAATGTACAGGCTGCGGGTTCTCTGCGCGTGGGTTTGGAGAAATGTGATTAAATGTTGGGCCGCTGCTGCATCTCTTTGTCAAATAATAAAGTTATAATAATGATGTATTCATCATCGTTATTCTGAATAAATACATTCGCATTCATCTCAATTGAATTAATACATTTGGTTTAATTTATTGACGGAGCCGCTTGTGCTGAGGTAAACAAAGTTTTGCTTGTTTAAACTGAACTGAATCTGATTAAATTGAAGTTCATCAGTTTGGACTCGTTCCCCAGAAGGATGAAGAGGAGGAGGAGGAGGAGGAGGAGGAGAAAGAGGAGAAGAAGGAGGAGGAAGAGGAGGATGATAAGGAGGCCAGGCTGTGCAGATCTGCAGGCGGTTGGAATCTTTCCTCAGGACGATGGAGAGGAGGAGGAGGTGGAGGATGATGGAGAGGAAGAGGAGGAGGAGGAGGATGAGGTTGAAGAGGAGGAGGATAGAGAGGTGGAGGAGGATGGGGGGGACGATGGAGAGGAAGAGGAGGAGGAGTATGGAAAGGAGGAGGAGGATGAGGATGAAGAGGAGGCCAGGCTGTGTGGATCTGCAGGCGATGAAGCATCTGCAGTCGCCACAACAGCAGCTGGGTCCATTTGGTCGATGTGGGGCAGCTGTGGGGGAATCGGATGGGGCTCACGCCAACACACATCCCCACCACATACCCCCGCATAATCATCACCATCACTACCCCATCACCATCAAATCCCCATCACATCCCCACCACATCCCAACAACATCATCACCATTACTACCCCATCACCATCAAGTCCCCATCACATCCCCACCACATCCCCATCCCCATCACATCCCTATCATATCCCCATCACATACCCACCACATCCGCATCCCCACCACATCCCCGCTCCCATCACATCCCCACCACATCCCCATCACCGTCACATTCCCACCACATCCCAATTCCCATCACATCCCCATCACATCCTTGTCAGTTTGCCACCACATCCCCATCAGATTCCCACCACATCCCCGTCACATCCCGTCACATCCCCAACACATCCCTGTCACTTTGCCACCACATCCCCATCACACCCCTTTCAGTCCTTCATCAGGTCCCATCACATCCCCACCTATCCCCATCACTGGACACCAACCCAGTTAACACCCCAACGCATCCCCACCACACCCACTTCACATCCCCCATCGGGTCCCCATCGCACCAACACTCATTGCAGCCCCACTCACTCCTCCACCCACGCTGACCTGATGGTGCTCCATCGTTTCTGACTATGTGGATGTGTGCGCACCCATGTGTGTGTGTTGTGTGGTGGAAAGATAGAGAGAAACAACAACAGGAGTCAAACATTGACGGATGGAGGTAGAGTTTGTATCTCTTAGAAAGCATTAAATGTGAGAAAGATTTACACGATAAATGGACCAGACCCCGTGTCCCGATGCCTGGCGGGCGTCGTGCGGCAGCCACCCCATAATGCCAAGGAGCCGAGGCGCTACGGCAAACACGCAAACACCGTTGTTTATATATGTTAATGTTAGTGTGTGTGCTAATGGCCTGGCAGCGGGGAAGCTAATGTGGAGTGGCGTGTTGGGGCCCCGCGGGGCCGTGGCACCGAGGACGCCCCGCGCACCTGGGCCCTCATCTGCTGAGCCGGGGGACGAACCACGTTAAGTCACTGGAAGGAGGAAGGTGTGGCGGAATGGAGGGAGGGATGGAGGGAGAGGGCGGGCGAGCGGGATGAAGGAAGAGAGGGGGCTAGAGAGGGAGGGCGGAGAGGGAGAAAGAGGGGGAGGGCAGGAAGGAGGGAGGATGGAGGGAGGGAGAGAGGGAGTCAGAGAGGGAGGTAGAGAGAGGCAAGAGGGAGGAAAGGAGCGATGGGGGAAGGAGGGATGGAGCGATGGGGGAAGAGAGGGAGAAAGAGATGGCAGGAAGGCGGGGGGGTGGAGGGAAGGCTGGTAAGACGGATGGGAGTAAGGAAGGAAGGAAGGACGGAGGGAAGGTAGGAAGGTAGGAAGGTAGGAAGGTAGGAAGGTAGGAAGGTAGGAAGGTAGGAAGGTAGGAAGGTAGGAAGGTAGGAAGGTAGGGAAAAACCCAACGCTGCTGGATCATAAAGGCTTCTATTTTCATTGGTGAGGGAAGGAATTAGGGGTGGAAGGTATAAACAAAGGAAGCAGGTGAGGAAGGAAGGAAGGAAGGAAGGAGGGATGGAAGGAAGCGAGCAGGCCCCTGCAGAGACGTTAAGAGGAGCAGGTGCTCAGAAAAAAGAAAAGGCACATGGGCCCCCAGCTCTGGCTTGAGGCATTTGCCGCTGCGGTGGTGTTCCCCTTCTGCACATTGTTTTGTTTTGTTCTATAAGGAAACGGAGCACACCTCCATGCCCACTCACGCTTACAAAGGGTACCAGGGGGCAAAGGGGCAAGTGCTTGCCCCCCCGGAAAGGATAAGGAAGGAAAGGATGAAAGAAGGGAGGGGGGAAGGAAGTAAGGAAGGAAGGAAGAAATAAATACATGCAATGGCTGTATGGCAATGGTCATAGTAAAGCCAACGCCACTGGATCCTAAGGGCTGCAATTTTCTCGGGTAGTATTTCCTGCCGTCAGGGTAGGAATGGAGGAAGGAAGGAAGGAAGGAAGGAAGGAAGGAAGGAAGGGAGGTAGGAAGCAGTGTTCTCATCCTGCACACATGGCGGCCAGGGTGAACATTTCAGGACATACAGGCCACAACTTTCATTGAAAATTCAGCGACCTTTCACTTCCTGCAGATGCCTGATGTTGCATGTACAGTATTCTCGCTGGGAAAGGCGGCCGACGGCTGATGGCTGTTTCCTAGAAAGCAACAGCGGGCGCATGTGTCAGATACAGGATTTCTCCCGCAAAATAATTTCACAGATTATTCTGTTTGTCTTAAAAACATCCACGGTACTTCCGCCGTGCCTCCCTTGCTGCAGTCTGCTTGGGAGGTCAACACTCCCCTGCGCCCCCCCGCCCGGCCCCGCCCAGCCCCAACGCCGGCGCCAAACGGGGACGGATTGCAGGAAAAAAGACGGAGGCGGACGGGCGGCCAAAGGGTAAACAGCGGGTTACCACAATCACCTGATTTCCTCGACCTCCCAACACGCCGGATTCAATCAGGGCCATGAGAGGCTCCTTCAAGGGAAACAAGAGGCCCCTCGAATCTGGACCCTGCAATCGCCTCGCCGCGCCCCCCGGTCCCACGCCAGGGCGCCGGGCCGCCCCGCCCTTGAGCACGGGGCCGCGTTCAAATGCACAAATGCACAAGAACGGAAGGGAAAAAACATTTCCGGCTGTAATTCATCTCGACTACACAGGTAAGAAAAAGGCTTACGGAGCAACGAGGAGGGGGCGGAGGGGTGTGGACGGCTGCTCCAGTATCCAGATAAGGTTTCCCATCACAAAGCGACCATGGCACCAGGCCAGTGAGACTATTCCCCGAGTCTATGTATCCTTGAATTCTGGCTATCCTTGAATTCCGATTTAATGGCCGTTCCATTATAGACAAGGTTTCCTTATCTCGCCGCCAGATAAGGTTTCCTCATCCGTATTAGAAGATCTTGTGATTCGGCGGGCTCTTCAAGTAACGAGAAGGTTTCCCGCCATGCACCACAAAACCCATCAGGAAGGGCGATTGCACAAGACCGATGAGACTATCCTTAAATTCTAGGTATCCTGGAATTCTAACTGTCCTCGAATGGCCATTGTCATTCCAATGGCTCTTCTTTTCGGATAAAGGAGACTGTCCTTGAATTGCGACGATATTTGAATTCTGATTAGCCTTGATTCGTGACTGTCCTTGAATTGTGACCCTTCGGGAATTCTGACTCTCCGTGAATCGTGACTATCCTTGAATTTCGACTCTTCTGGAAATCCGACTATCATTGAATTGTGACTTTTCTTGAATCCTGATTATCCTTGAATTCTGATTATCCTTGAAATGTGGCTGTCCTTGAATGGTGACTCTCCTGGAATTCTGACTATCATTGAATTGTGACTATCTTTGAATTCTGATTATCCTTGAATTCTGAGTTTCCTTGAAATCAGACTACCGTTGAATCGGGACCATTCTTGAAGTCTGACCATCCTTGAATTGTGACAAGCCTTGAATTCAGATTTCTGAGAAGATAGATGCTGCTCTAGACTGGCGGTGGAAAGGTCGGCTCTTTCGGGATTTTCTGCTCTTTGCGAGCGACTCGGCCAAGACCTTTGTGCCAATTTGGTGGGTTGGTTTCATTCAGTCGGTGTCAGGAGTCGGAAGAGTCAGAGCGGCCAACGGAGTCCTCACAATTATCATGTAGTTCTGTCAAAATGATTTATTTCGGTGGAACGCAACGTTCAAATCTCTCGCATTCTATGTAAATGATGGCAAACGCCTTTCCTCTTTTTTTCCCTCGGGTTAATTTAATCCTTTGTGATGATTTTCTGTGTGCGAGAACAAGGTTCACCCTCTCTCTCTCTCCTCTCTCTCTCTCTCTCTCTCTCTCTCTCCCTCTCCCTCTCTCCCTCTCTCTCTCTCTCTCTCTCTCCATCTCCCTCTCTCTCTCTCTCTCTCTCTCTCTCTCTCTCTCTCCCTCTCTCTCTCTCTCTCTCTCTCGCCCGCTCGCCGAGCTTGTTGGAGCATTTGCGACCGCTGACTCGTGACTCTTGACATTTTCGTACGTTGATTGAGCGCGGCATCCCGGGTTCAGCCCGTGCGGCCCGGCCGCGGCCGCCGGCCCCAGGAGGGCGAGTCGAGTCGGACGGAGCGAGTCGGACGGAGCGAGTCGAACGTGACGAGCGAGCGCTTTGCCGGAGTGACTCCGGGCGATTTGTCCCACGTGAACTAAATTGTCCGCGGGTCTCGCAAAACACCAGCCACAACAACCGGAAAGGACAATCGCACCAAAGTGATGGGACACTATCTTCCAATTTGCAGGAGCGCCGTCACACTGAGGGAAACAGACGCCGGGATGAATTAAACATGGAGTAAAATGATCCCGAGTTATCTTGTGAAAAAACATTTTTTTTTCCTCCGTTTGCGATGATGCAAAATAACGCAATTATAATCACTGAGGATTTATAAAACGCACACGCCCACAGGTGCACCCCGGAGGGGGCCGTACCTGCAGTTTACAGTAATTGTGATTCCTGTTTCCAAGACTCAACCTCCGGCCGTGGCCCTGGTTTATTCATGAGGGAGCGAGGGAGGAGGAGGAGGAGGAGGAGGGAGGAGGAGGAGGAGGAAAGGGAGAACACCAGAGATGGGAAGAATACTTAACGAGGCGGGATGAAAAAGTAAACACAATCTCCCGCAATTTGACTATCAATCAGGGCGGCGTGTCTCCAGGAGAGCGGCCTAATTACGGCCCAAATGAACATTGACTGTTTTCTAATGGAATTATTCAGACGGACCCTGTTTGTGTGCGCCAGCCACTCGTTTGCTATTCCCATTCATTAAATTGCATTACACTTTGCGGATTTTTGGCAGCACTTTTTATTTACTTATTTACGTAAAAAAAAAAAAAAATGTTTTTTTTTTTCAACCTCAAAGAAAGAGGATGTTGCTTCTCCCCCGATGTCACCTCCCACACCCGGCCTGTCCTCAATAAAAAACTAAAATATAATTAAATAATAATAATAATAAAATGAATAATAAATATAATAATAATAATTATTATTATTAGTAGTAGTAGTAGTAGTAGTTTTATTTGTATTATTATTGTTATTATGAAAATGTAAAATAAATAAAACAATAATAATAAATAATAATCAAACAAAATATAATAATTATTACTATTTCTCTGTTATGAAACAATTCTGCCTGTGTTTAAGTTTAACGTTCTTCTTTTCCAGTGGCTTTGCAATATATCTTCCCAATGTGAATTAAGAGATGGAGAGAAGGAGCAAAAGAGAGAAGGAGCAAGAGAGAGACAGAGAGAGATGGAGGGAAGGAGTGAGCGAGAGAGAGAGACAGAGAGATTTGATAGATAGAATTTAACGGATTTTCCAGGACACATCTCCAAGGTTTTGGAGGATATTCTCCATCCATCCATTCATCCATCAATTCATCCATCCATCCATCTTATCTCCCTGCGATTCATATAACTCCAACTTCCTCTCTCTCCCTCTCTCTCCCTCTCCCTCTCTCCCTCTCTCTCTCCCTCTCTCTCTCCCTCTCTCTCTCCCTCTCTCTCTCTCCCTCTCTCTCTCTCTCTCCCTCCTTCTCTGTGCTGTATTCTTTGTAGTGTCTAATGACTAAAAATATGTGCTCCTTGTGTTTTAATATAGCGTTAGTATAATAGTAATTGAGACCAATTATTTAATTATGTATATTTTTAATATGTATTCTGAGGGAAATGATACTATATATATGATACAAAAATGATACTATATATATGACACGTGAATTTACGTTGTTCCCTGCATATATATATACATATATATATATATATATATATATATATATGGAGGGAACAAAGTAAATTAATTAGAAACTGCATCCACTGATAATGATACAAAAACACACACATATACTGGATGTATCATATATATATATAGTATATATACTGTAAATATGTATGTTCTAATCCCTGTTTATACAATATATGTATATATTGTGTTTATTTAAACCTGCATCGCATGTTTGATGCTTTTTTCATGTATTACATCAATCAACGTATATAAACTGGATCCTGGACAAAACGTCGTGAAGAACACCAGGATTCAACGTCACACTGAACAAAGTGAATGCAGGGAATATTCTGCGCTTCCCTTTATTTGGGGTGAGTCGACAACACCTCAAAATTGAAGGGGGGGGGGGCGGCTCTGAAATCTCCACCTTCCACCTCCAACCCCTTCAGGCTCAGGTGGGTGGTGGCGTCTGGAGTGTGATTCCAGTCACTTCCACTCCCGTCACGCCTCCACCGAACAACACAGCCCCACTCGCAACCGAGCAGAGGCGTTTGACATTTCTCATATCTCACATGCATTGTTTGCCTTCTGTACAATCCCCAAAATAAAATGTTTGTACATGCATCTTATCAGCGCTGCCCCACCGGCCCACCGCCCCCGCCCCCGCCCCCCACAGGAAATGGAAGCGGAAGCGAGCGGTTGAGCTTATCAGATCTACAGTCACACGGTCAGTTGCTCTGCGATATCGCTCGCTGATAGGGACGGGAAAAATAAGACGTCTTGCCTAAAGAGAGGGAGAGAGGGGAGAGAGAGAGAATGAGAGAGAGAGGGAGAGAGATAATGAGACAGAGGGAGAGAGGGAGAGGGAGGGGGAGAGAGAGAGGCAGAGAAAGAGAGGGAGAGAGGGAGAGAATGAGAGAGACAGGGAGAGAGGGAGAGAGGGAGAGAGATAATGAGAGAGAGAGGGAGAGAGAGGGAGACAGAGAGGGGGAGAGAGTCACCTCTTTTCAGGTATTTCACAGGAGAGCAGAGAGTGATTTGAAGCCAAGAAAATTGGAAAATGCCAGAGAGCAAGTGAGTTGCTATTGTGGGGAAGGATCCCTCCCCCCTCACCCCCCCCCCCCCCCCCCCGTCCCCACCCTCACCCCCCGCACTCCCCCCACTCCCCCCTCTCCTCTCTGTCTTCTACTCCTCCAACCACCGTGCCGTGGCCTAATAGTGTACTGTCAGAGCTCGCCAGGTGGTGCAGCGAAAATCGTACAAATTTCCCTTCAAAATAATGGAAAGTAGCTCTTGCGTTGCAAGGTCCAAACTGCCAGGCTGCACTAATTCATGTAATTGATATATACTGTTATTGTGTGTGTGTGTGTGTGTGTGTGTGTGTGTGTGTGTGTGTGTGTGTGTGTGTGTGTGTGTGTGTGTGTGCGCAGGGCGGAGTTGATCCAAGGGGGTTATTGATCCAACCACAGGGGGTGCCACCCCACCCTGCGGCCCTTTCTCCTCCGCTTGGATGAAATGAGAACCAAAATTATGTTGTTCGGCGATGAACGATTCCCTAGGTCTGGCGTGAATATTTCCACTTTATCTGCATTTGAACATCGGTCAGCGCTGACAGCGATATGATCCATTTAACGATCACGACCGCCAGGATGTGCAGGAGCTGCAGGAGCTGCAGGAGCTGCAGGAGGTGCAGGAGCTGCAGGAGCTGCAGGAGCTGCAGGAGCTGCAGGAGGTGCAGGAGGTGCAGGAGCTGCAGGAGCTGCAGGAGCTGCAGGAGCTGCAGGAGCTGCAGGAGGTGCAGGAGGTGCAGGAGCTGCAGGACCTGCAGGAGCTGCAGGAGCTGCAGGAGCTGCAGGAGCTGCAGGAGGTGCAGGAGGTGCGGGAGGTGCGGGTGTTTTGATCGCCCCACACTGCCTTTGTGCTGCCTCTCCTGTGTTCTCCTCGCTCCTTCTCCTTCATCTTTTCATTCCTCTCTTTCTTTCCCCCTCGTCGTCCTTCAGTCGACGCTGTGCTCATGAGATTCATTTTTCAAATTAACCTGCGGGCTTTGAAGTCGGCTTGTTCGCTGCATTTCGTGTGCTTTGTTTGTTTGTTTGTCTCGTACTTTGTTGTAGTACGTCCCCAACGCTTTTTTTTTTTTTGTTTGTTTTCATTTTTCTTTTCCACTCCCATTTCCCAAGACGTTAAAGCTGGAAATAGATTTACCTTTCCCCGTAACAAAGTCCTTTTTCGATATATATGTATATATATATATATAAACAGTATATATATATATTTTTTTTTTCTTTTTTTTCTTTCTTCCTTTTATCCTCTCACCTCGGACGACTCAAATAGAGTGTTTTGATTTGCTGCGTGACAATAATAATAATAATAATATGAACAACATTTCCTCAGTATCCTTTTTCTTTTCCTGCGGCCATTAGACTTCATGATATATATGTTTTTTATTTTGTTCGCTCCAGCGAGCGTTTTAGTTTTCGTCGTCTCCAGTCGATGGTTCTCTCTCCTCTCTATTCGGTTGGAAAGCAAGAAAAACTGATCAATAAAAAAAACTAAGAAACAATATTAAAATAAAATGTATTCTGAGGCAAATGATAGATGAGTGAACACCTGATACAAAAATGTGACCGAGGCCCCCTGGAGCCCCCTGGAGCCTCCTGAAGCCGCCTGTAGGCCCCCTGGAGCCTCCTTGAGCCCCCCTGGAGCCTCCTGGAGCCCCCCTGGAGCATCCTGGAGCCCCCCTGGAGCCTCCTGGAGCCCCCCTGGAACGCATGAACGAGGGCCCTGGATGCTACGTTAGTCTTTCTCTCTCTCTCTCCCTCTCTCTTTTCACCACCCACCCATGTCTGTCCTTCTTTCCTTCCTTCTTTGTTTATTTGTTTGTTTGTTTCTTTCTTTCTCTCTTTTTTCTACCTCACCGTCTTTGGCAGTCTTCTCTTCTTCTGGCAGGTGGCTATATTTCCAACTGCCCCCACAACCACCACAACCTCCACTACCACCACCACCACCGCCACCACCACCACCACCGCCACCGCCCCCAACGCTTCTCCCGTGCTGTTGCTAACGCGTTTAGCATCGATGGCTAATTAATTCGGCAGGATCACTTTGCCGAAACATCTGTCGGGCTCATAACGAGCGGGGCCGTGGAGCAGCGACGGCGCTAAGTGCCATCAAGCACGGGCGTGGCCCGGATGGAAGGAAGGACGTGAAGAGGAAAACAAAAGGAAGAAAGGAACATTCCCTGACCAATCAACGGCTCTTCCAGGCGTCGGGTTCCTCGTGGTGGAACGTCACTGCACTTTGGACTTCAAAGCCCGCTTCACAAACAGGAAGTCCGTTCCGACTCTCATTCGCGGGGCAGGGTGAAGGTGCAGCTGGTCAAACTACTTCCTGCCGTTCCGGAAAACACGAGCACGCCCGTTTCCTCCGAAATATTTTGTGACCCGAAACTCGGTTGCAGTTCATCCAACGGCCACTGGGGGAGGGGGGGGGCGGATTTATCTATACTACACTCTGCAGTACTCTGCACTAACATACGAGTTTTCCCAGTTACGAGGCGTCGTTTCGTCCATTTTTTTGTATTGATTTGCAAAAATGTGAGTGAGGAGGAGCGAGCTTCAGGTGCTGCCGCTGGTGGGCGTGGCCAGTGAATCCACAGCTCACTCCTTCACTTCACGTGGTGACCTGAGCGTGGAAGCATCTCTTTTGTGTTTTGTGCTTTATTGTGCAGTTATTTTGCCCAATTTCTTTTTCTCTAACCATGGGTCCTGAGAAAGTCAGTGCTGAGAAGAAGAAGTTAGATGATGTCCATTGAATTAAAGCAGGGAATCATAGAAAAACATGAGCCATTCTCTTCAACGTTCTGTTTTATTATGTTCTATTATGTTTTTATACAATATTTGTTATTTATAAATACATTTTTCTTATTTAAAAATACGAAACAAAAAAAAAATTGGGGTGGTTTTTTGGGGGCTGGAACGGATTAATGGCATTTCAATTAATTTCAATGGGGAGAATTGATTTGCTATACGAGCAGATTGAATTACGAGCTCTGTCACGGAATGAATTAAACTTGTGAGTCAAAGTACCATTGTATATATATATAAATCTTTCTTTGTAAATGTAAATCAAATACTATTTTATTGTAAATTGTGAGAAATAAAGCTACAGTAGTGCTTTGTTAAGAATTATATACAGTACTAAGTGCAGATTTGTATTTTTTACTCAAATAAAAAGTCAGAGTACTACCTCCATCACTGCACACTCCTCCAAAAGTCCTGGAAAACTCCTTTCTCCGTTTAGACGACTGGATGTAAGTAAATGGAACAACAATAGTGCTTCTCCCCTTATCTAGGGCAGCCATTTACATAGAGACAAAAAGGAGAGAGAGGGAGAGATAGAATGAAAATTATTCATTTTTAAGTCAGAAAAAAAATGGAAAAGAAGGGAAAGGAAAGTGAGTAAAAAAAAAAAAAAAAAAAAAAAACCATCTCAGGAGAGCGGTGAATTTAAAAACACGCTTCCCAGAGACTGATAACGTGTAATTCCTTCCTCCCGAAGTAGGTCGGCATGGAGGAGGCAAAAAAAAAAAAAAAAAGAGGGGAACGAAGGGACGGGATCGGCGTCACCTTTAATAGACGGCGGATCCGTCCATCACCTCCATGAGCCGCCCGACCTGTCAGAGCCCCGGGTGATGGACGGCGGTTTAAATAGATGGAGGAGTGATGGAGTGATGGAGGGAGTGAGGAGGGAGGGGTGCAGCGAGGGGGAGGATGTCAGATCCAACCCAAAGCCCAAAGCTAACAAATGGTCGCCATCAGCCCGGTCTCCTCAGGGTTAGACCGCATGACGTA
>NC_137204.1:27720843-27728343 GCF_960531495.2 Zeus faber | reverse complement strand
CAGCGACGCATAATGGAAACTGCATATTTGTTTATGTAAGTCTACGTGTTATAGTGTGTATATGTGTGCGTGTGCGTGTGTGTGTGTGTGTGTGGGGCACTGCATGTTTGATGGGGACTGTGATTGTATTTTCCTTTCTCCTGTCCCCCGAGGAAGTGACACGGTTGCTATTGTAATTCCACTCTCATTTCCTGCGTTGCCGCGGCGACCACAGCCTTGTCACTCACGAGCGGCGGCGGCGGAAAAAAAATAAAAATAATAAATAAATAAATAAATATAAACCAAACCGGGGGGAAGTGTCAATCAGTCAAGGAGCCATTACCCGGGCGGTTGGCTGGAAAACGCTCACTTCCTACCGCACTCCCTCCCTCCACCCCACAAACCTGACACCACCCTAACCACCACCCTAAGCACATGCCTTGTTACCATAAACAAATTGGGACATTACCGGGGCAGTGGGGGGGAGGACCCTCCCGCTGCGAGGAGAAAGGCTCAACGGAGGATAACGTGTGAGGGGGTGGAGGAGGGGGAGGGATGGAGGGAGGGGTGAGGGAGGGGTGGAGGGAGGGGTGGATGGAGGGTGGGCGTCCATTAGATCACATCGTCCTTGTGCTTAAGGACAGCGGCAAGAGCGGCGCCAAGAAAGTTTCGGGAGCAGAAACTTCCCGAAGGGAGCGGCGGCGGCACGGGCGCCAGACGTCACCGAAAGCCGCTTCACACCGAATCTGTGTGATTCGGTGTGGGACGGCGTCGCCCCCCGTCCCCCCGCTGCCGAGGGCGGAGGAGTCAGACGCCCCACGCCATTAAAGCTCGGGCTCGCCGAGGCGCTACCATGGCCCGCCGAGGGGGGGGCGGTGTTACGGCAGTCGCGTCCGTTGCTGGATTGAGTGTCAAGGCATCTTCACAGAGAATGAAAGCCCTGACTCTCTCTCTCTCCCCCTCAACGGCGAGGAAGAAAAGGGAAGAGGCGGAATCACGGAATCGAACCGGTGTAACCGCCAGTTCTCGTCTCCCGGCAGAAGAGAGTCGCGCTGGGAAGAACCACCAGGGGTTGGGGAATCAGAAGGCGGGCGCGGAGGAGGATCCCCGGCTCGCAAGCCCGGGAAGCAGCGACTGAGAACTGAGCACAGGCGGACGAGGGGCGGCGGCTCCATCTGTGTGGTTCACGCTCCACCATAGTCGGACGTGCTTATTCTTGTCGCGTCCCCCGCCCACGACGCGTCACATGTCGTGAGAGAACGCATTCGGAGAGCCACGCTCCGCGTTCCTCCGACGTCGTTCCACTCGCCGCCACGTCGTCGCTCGCCGGAGGGGGGGCTCCCCCCCCACGGACCGAGGGCGGAGAAAACCACCGTTTTGAGCGAGAAGCGAATCAACGGGCGGAAAGCTACGCCCCCGCCCCCCGGTGGGTGGTGCAGAGGCTTCCCTGTTTGGGCAAACCCCCGGACGGAGCTGACACTTGCCTGGCGGCACGCTGGATCCCACGCTACCACCTTAACGTCTGACTGAAGCTGCGTTACGTGTACGAAATAATGACGTTATCCAGGTTGATGTTTGGCAATGTGTGTGTTTCGTCTGCACTCTCTGCAAACACCAGATAAAGGACACTTCAAAAGACTTTCATCCGTTGAATATTGCCAAACGGCTGTCGCACCGGGGGTCCGCCTCCCGTGCCCCGACGCGTTTGGCGATGCAAAATGTGGACGGGCACGCCGCGACGGCCACGAGGGGCATTTGCCGCAGACGGTTGTCGACGGCAGCTTGAGGGTGGGGACGGTTAAATGTCGCTCTCCCCTTCTCCGTACCGTGCGCGAGGCAAAACAGGGAGGGGGGATGAGAACAAAACGGGCGCACGGGGGTCGGGAGACGACGAATGAGGCGTCTGCCACCGACGGATACGGCGAGCGGGAGGCAAGCGGGCGGGTTGCCAGGCGGAGGGCGAAACCCCAACAGACGGAGGCGAAGCCGGAGCCGGGGCTCTTCCCCGAGACGGAGGAAGGGCGAAGGACGAGGTAATGCGGGCCGACGTGAACAGGGTGCGAGGCGTGACAGGTGAGAGCGGGCGGGCGGGCGGGGGCGGCGATGCGTCGCGCGGCGGAGGGGCGGCGGAGGGAGGGGGTTAGCGGCGGGGGGTTGCCTCTTTCCCCGCCGTGCTCCTGTAAACAGAACACCGCTCCAACCGGAGCTCCATCCATCACGCACTCGGTCACAAGTGTGACATGACAGCTGAGACCCTTCGCTGTCTCGACAGGAGAAATACAAAAGGGAGGGTGGTGTCGGGAGTAAACCACGAAGAGAGGGAACGAGGGACGAGAGAGAGAGAGGGAGAGAGAGAGAGGGGTGGGGGTAAGGACGAAGTAAAGACAGCTTTCCTCTGCAGCGCCATTTTGCGGTTGGCAGAGCGGCGCCGAGGAGGGGGTGAAAACAGAGGAGCGGCCAGAGTCGGAGGCACGACCGAAACGGCGCCGACCGCTCCGAAGCGGGCGGAGGGTGCCGGGTAAATCGGGACCGAAACGACGGCCTTTTTCACCATGGTGACGCGAGACGCCACACGCGGGGGGACACCCGCCGGCGCCGACTGCCCCACCCCGGCCGATGTCGGTCGCATCAGCCCAAAAGCGTTTCCCTTCTACGTCTGGTCATCCATCCTGACGACTCCGCCCGGTTGCAAAGGGAGCTCCGCCCCAGAGGAATCGTCTTCAAGGACGGTGGACCACGCCGGCCCCAAATGGAAATTCCTTCCTTCCTCCTTTTTTTTTTGTGGGGCGGGGGGGCGAATGTACTTATCTTATTACTTAATGAAAAGGAAAGAGAAAATACAAAATATGAGAACCGATCAAAACCTGTCCACCAGAAATAAATATAAGTTTAGTGTCAATTCAAACACTTAAACACACAAGTCTTTATTGTTTCTTTGGGTATGTTGATCTATATCTCCACCCGGATGCAAGGATGGATGGATGGATGGACGGGTGGGTGGACGGATGGGTGGATGCATGGATGGATGGACGGATGGATGGATGGGTGGATGGATGGATGGGTGGGTGGATGGGTGGATGCATGGATGAATGGATGGATGAATGGATGGATGGATGGATGGATGGATGGATGGATGCATGGATGGATGGATGGATGGATGGATGGGTGGATGGATGGATGGGTGGGTGGATGGGTGGATGCATGGATGAATGGATGGATGAATGGATGGATGGATGGATGGATGGATGGATGGATGCATGGATGGATGGATGGATGGATGGACGGGTGGGTAGACGGATGGGTGGATGCATGGATGAATGGATGGATGGATGGATGGATGGATGGGTGGATGGATGGGTGGATGGGTGGATGCATGGATGAATGGATGGATGGCTGGATGGATGCGTGGATGAATGGATGGATGGATGGATGGATGGATGGATGGATGGATGGGTGGGTGGATGGGTGGATGCATGGATGGATGGATGGATGGATGGATGGAAGGGTGGGTGGATGGGTGGATGGATGGATGGGTGGTCCGGTTGTCTTTTCTGCCCCCTATCTGTGCATGCGTTCTCCATAGATTTTACTTGGGAACGCCGTCTAAACAAGAAGGACGTGGATGTTCTTTCCGATCGATCGTCAATCCGTCTGGTTTAAAGGGCTGCGCCCGCGATTGTTAGCGTTAGCATTAGCATTAGCATTAACTCCGGGCTGTTGGGAGGGGGGCGGGACCCGGGGAGGGGTCACAGGTCGGAACAGTTGACTTTGCGGGGGGAGGAGGGGGGTAAAATGACCGAGTCTACAACACTGTGGCACGATAACCAGCGTTGTCCCTAAGGCCACGCCCGAACTGAGAAGCCATGCCCGACTGAGGCCACGCCCGACTGAGAAGCCACGCCCGACTGAGGCCACGCCTGACTGAGAGGCCACGCCCGACTGAGAAGCCACGCCCGACTGAGAAGCCACGTCCGACTGAGGCCACGCCCGACTGAGAGGCCACGCCCGACTGAGAAGCCACGTCCGACTGAGGCCACGCCCGACTGAGAGGCCACGCCCGACTGAGAAGCCACGTCCGACTGAGGCCACGCCCGACTGAGAGGCCACGCCCGACTGAGAAGCCACGCCCGACTGAGAAGCCACGTCCGACTGAGGCCACGCCCGACTGAGAGGCCACGCCCGACTGAGAAGCCACGTCCGACTGAGGCCACGCCCGACTGAGAGGCCACGCCCGACTGAGAAGCCACGCCCGACTGAGGCCACGCCCGACTGAGGCCACGCCCGACTGAGAAGCCACGTCCGACTGAGGCCACGCCCGAACTGAGAAGCCACACCCGTTTGATTGTGGATGTAGAGCACAAGCACCGCGTGGTTGGAGCCAAACAGAGGGATCTAGGGTGTGGTGTGGATGAAACAGCCAAACGGCCACCCTCCCCTCCCTGAGAGAGAGAGAGGGAGACAGGGAGAGGGAGATAGACAGGGATAGAGAGAGAGAGAGCAAGAGAGAGAGAGGGATAGAAGGGTGGGAGAGGGAGAGAGAGAGAAGGGGTGAGGGACGAAAGAGAGAAAGGGTTAGGGAGGAGAGAGAGGAGAGAGAGAAGGGGTGAGGGACTGGCCACACACTTATCCCTTTCATCCACCTCCCCCCCCTCTCTTCTCCTCCTTCTCCTCCTTCTCCTCCTCCTTCTTCTCCTTCTTCTTCTTCTTCTTCTTCTTCTTCTTCTTCTTCTTCTATCAATCTATCTCCCGCCCTCCACCCTCCGCTCTCTCTCCTCCTGGCAGGTGGAGCAGACTCTCCTCAGGGACGAGGCATCGATTGGAGCTGAGTCAGCGACGTCCACTTCCATTCATTAAGACCCCCACCCACCCACTGTCAATGTCCATCCGGCAAATCCCATAATGCACCAGGGCAGCACGGCCAGGCGGGTCACATGAAACTTTGGGAAGTTTTAGATAGACAGACAGACAGACGGGTAGATAGATAGATAGATAGATTAATAGAATACTTATAGAATAAAATAAAAATATATAGAATAAAATAAATTAAAATAAAATAAAATACAGTGGAATAGATAAAGGGAATAGGCTTACGTGTATGGGAAAGGGTAGTTATGTATATAGAGATATGTGCATTAAAGTGGCATGTGAATAAAGTGAGGTAGTGAGCACAGTATACAACAGTACGGCGCAGCAATACGGTAACACCAAACGACCCTGAACAGTGACACAGTACACGGTACAGTATGCTACATACAGTACAGGAAGGTAGTGGAGCCTGTGTGTGTGGCTCAGTGAGGACCCCTGCTGAGTTCAGCATTGACAGTTCTTATTATGTCGGAGAAAATAGGAGAGGTTTTTTGTTTGAATTGCAACAATATAAAATACAAATAAAAAATACACATCATTCACTGAATAAAATGAATTTATCAAAGTGAATCTGGTGACATCCAAGTTAAATGTTAACAACGTCATTATTTTATAAACCTGATTAATTTTCTTAAGTTCGTTTTCAGCTCAGTTCCAATAAAAAAAACTTGACCGGCGTAACTCCCAGTCGTCGTGTCCAACCCAAACTCATATACCCAATAGTTGGAGAATTGAAGCACAAAATCTGACGCTCCATAGGGTTGAATGGATGAATGGATGAATGGTCTGAAATGTTGAGCGAAACCTCCCTTAAAATGACCCCCAGTGTCCTGACCACCGCTTGGGTACAGTTTCGTGAACGGTACTTTCTCTTTTTATTTGATATGTGTTAGTTCCTTTGGAAAAGGAGCCGCCGCCCTAACGCGGAATCAACCAATTGAATGAAGACGCGAGGTGTGGCAACGAGCCCTCGAGGAAACGAGCTGAAACTGGAACGAACAAAAACAGCCGTGTTTCGCTCTGTCTCGGTAATTGCTCTGGCACAACTTCGGTTGCCGCGTCCTGTTAATGTCTCCCGGCATTCTGGATGGGGTCTTCCCCGGAGCTCCCCCCCATGGCCCCTCCGCCCAGCACTGTGACATCGTAGCGTTGCGGCGACGCGCCAGACCGTCTACGTATCCCGGCTCTGGCGTGGGTCTCGTGGCTCTCCGTCCGGCGGCCCGGTGTCCTTGCCCCGCCCGGTCCTGACCGAGTTCCCACCCTGGACCCCACCCCTTCGCCTGCCCCCATTTCGGATCATTAGCTGTGCAGACCCCTCTCCTGGTTTTGACCATGGCCTGTTTTTTTTAATTACCCCTTGATCCTTGGCTGCCTCTGTAGTGTTGACATGGGCATAACATATAAATACAGATGGATGCACTGTACAGGATGAAGGAGTACTGTGTACGGACAATAGTATTTTGGGTGGAGGTCTCAGTGTATGGCCCGTGGCCCTCCAGTTCCCCTCCAGCGGACCCTTAGTCCGGTATCGGTGTTGACAAGAGCCTGGCTTCCTTATCC
This sequence comes from Zeus faber, assembly GCF_960531495.2. Lineage (NCBI taxonomy): Eukaryota > Metazoa > Chordata > Actinopteri > Zeiformes > Zeidae > Zeus > Zeus faber. The sequence continues at coordinate 27,721,938 of NC_137204.1, read as the reverse complement.
GGGAACCGCGCCCACTTGCACAGGATCCGACGGGCGGGGGGTGACGACCCCCGCCGCTTGCTCCGGAAAAGGGCGGCGTCGGTGCCGCCGCGGGATCCCTCTGCCGCGAGCCGCATGCGCAGGGCGGGGCGGGGCGGGGCGAGGCGGGGGGGTGGGGTGGGGGCTGTCTCAAAGAAAACAGGAAAAGGAAGGAGCGCTGCGCCTGCAATCACATTACACACTTGTCAGCTTAGAAGGTCAACGTATTAGTCTGGTCGCCGTAGCATCGGCGCCGCCTCCGCTCGCATCGTCGCGCCCGGCGCTGGCTTCTCCGCCCGACACGGCAAACAAATGAAAATGAAAGTATGACCGTTTGAAAAGAGAGAGAGAGAGAGAATTAAAAAAAAAAAAAAAAGCGGGTTTGATGTCGTGCGTGACATTTAGTGTGTTATACCTCCTGCTTCTTAGCCAAACAAGCCTGAGCGGCGGTGGGGTAGGGGGTGGGGTGCAGTGGTGGGTGGGGTGGGGTGGGGTGTGTGCTGGGGTAAAGAGTTTTGGGCGGCAGCGATCCAACACGGACACCTTGTTCAACTGTACAGCTGTGGCTTGTTTTGATGGCGGACCAACAGCTGGCGACGCAGGACTCGCAAACGATCCGTCCGCAGCGAAATGCGTCGTTTGAGTGAGTCGGGCGTCTGGAGTCACGCCGGCAAAACAGTGAATCTGAAGGTGGTACCTGAGGATTGAATCATATTTTAAAAGGTCTAGGTGTCTGGCCTAATTCCCATCGAAATGTCACCGACACCACAACTAATTATTTCGGCAGAATTAAAGGACTCGTAGTCCTCCCTCGCTCGCCGTGCTTTACGCCAACTGACTTGAACAAAGAAGGGGCGGCGCCACTATCGCCACGTCTTTCAACGACGTGTTCACCACGAGCGAATCGTTCACAGGTCGTGATTGACTGAATAAGCGGGATGCAGATCCTGGTGTTTTGGTGTTTTGGTGTTTTGGTGTTTTGGTGTTTTGGTCTTTTGGTCTTTTGGTCTTTTGGTGTTTTAGTCTTTTGGTCTTTTGGTCTTTTGGTGTTTTGGTGTTTTGGTGTTTTGGTCTTTT
>NC_137204.1:27643343-27715843 GCF_960531495.2 Zeus faber | reverse complement strand
CTACATTGATGCATCCATCCATCCATCCATCTGCATGTCTGGCCATCCGTCCATCCAACTTTCCATCCAACCATCCATTCACCTGTCCCGACATCATCCACTTATCTTTCCACCCATTTGTTTGTCCGTGCATCCATCCGTCAACCTATTTTTTATCAATCCATCCATCTTTGCATGGATAAATACAAGGACCAAGTAATCTAACCACACATCCACCCACGAATCATCCGTCCATCCATGTTGTATGATAATTAAAGAATAAAGATTCTTTGGACCAAAGAAAAATTCTTCTTACCATCCATTCGTAAAATGCATTCATACCGTCATCTATCCATCTTTACCTCCATCCATCCCGTACATCCATCTTGACATCCATCCATCCAGTGCATCCATCAATCCGTCCTTAGAATCCATTCAAACACACCAAGCAAACATTCAAATGTCTTGTTAACTTTTTTCTCTACTGACTCGATCCCGTCTTCTTTCCTCCATCACCACCATCACTGATTGAGGGTAAAACGTGGTGTAACGTGGTGTAACACTTGGTATCCTGGCACAAAGAGCCCACATCATACTGTAGATCCCAACACACCTTGGTCAAGCACCCAACACCCACAGGGTGACATCCCCAATTAAATCCCGCACCACGCTGATGGAGCCAACCGCCCACCGATGGCAGCTGTTTCCACATGTCGGGCGCCCTCCTCCACCCCCGAGGCCCCCGTCAGGGTCACGGCCCGCCCCTGTCCGCTCGGCGTGGCGGTGCTTCCCCTGACAGAAGCGTTTGTCGGGTGACGTCCACCATGGCGGCTCCTACGCCCCCGCTGAGCACCGCTCAACCGTCCCGCGCCTGCCCGCCCGCCCGCATGCCCGCTGCCAGCCGCCTAAAGGCCGCCTGCCAGCCCGTCCGCGGCCTGCCAGCCGCCCGCCCGGCTGCCCACCTGCCCGTCCGCCTGCCTGTCCGCCTGCCCGCCCGCCCGAGGGCGACGGAGACAACGCTGGTCCTGGGTGGATGCTTGGGTGACAGGGAAGGAGCATCACCAAACATGCAAACATACATAGATATGCTCATATACATGTTTTCACTATGAATATATGTATTATACTGTTTATAGAAAAAAAAGTAACAGGTATGTACTGTAAGGTGTGGATGGATAGAGATAGACATGCTGTATACGTACAAATCTATATCTATGTATTACACCCTACTTCCTCCTACGGGGGGGGGGTTTCATCCCTCCGATCCAGCAGGAGGACGGGTAATATCCCCCCGTACATCACGGCCGCATGCGGTTAGAGTGATAATCCCGCGAGAGGGGGGTGGGCACGACGGCCTCTTTCACTCTTTCCATCTCTCCATTCGGCGGCACTCCATCTCCACTTGTCATCGCCCCCCCCTTCACGGGAGCGCCAAGGCAGCACTTCCTCTTAGCGCCGCGCTCACCTTCAGAGCTAATGAACACGTTGAAATTCAATGAATTCTAATTTGCTGTTATATTAGAATGAGGTGGGGGGGGTGCAGGGGAGTGGATTTATTAAGAAGGAAATTGAAACGAGAGAACCACCACCGCTACCACTGCTACTATTTGATACCACACTGCAAAAGGTCAATGATTTAACCCAGTAAAAGGAATAATAATGAAGTAAAAAATGACAATAAATATATAGATATAGACATATTTTTAAGTTATAATTTATAGAACTGATTATTTCCAATTAAGTATTGTTTTAAGTATATATATTTTATTTTACAGAATTATTATTTTTATAATAATAATAATAATAATAATAATACATTATTATTAAAGTTAACAAAGTTAAATGTATTTTTGTTATTTCAATGATTTGTCTTTTTTCAGTGAGGGAAACATTTTCTTCAAATAAAAACAATCAGCTCTGTGGCTCCCGGATGGAGGGGTCCTAAAAGAGGGGGGGGGGGGTCCGGGAAAATGTCTTTTTGTTGGAGACTTTATTACCATGGAGCATGTTCTTGCATGAAGTTGAAGCCTCGCAGGACAGACGGCGCATGCACACGTAATAAAAGCTCCTGCCACGCTCGAGTCAGACGCAGAGCGCTGAAATTAGATGAACATGATCTTCTTTAAAACCACTTTGTACTATATTGCCGCACCCCCCCCCCCCCCCCCCCGCTCGTGCAGAAACCCCGATGGGCAATAAAAATAGAAATCTTTTATTTTCCTCCAAAGTCAGATGGACTCGCCGTGCCAAGTGCAACCAATTCTCAATTATTATCATTATACCGTCGTTTTTCGCAGCAAATTCCCGATGTACTGATTTGAACGAGTGATAAGGGATCGATACGAGCCTCAGTCGGCGACATCGGCATTAACCACGGCGGAGGAGAGGAAATGCCCAAACAGGCGTTCGGACCAGCCTGGGTCCGGTGTTGACGGAGCGGCGTCTGGCGGTGCAGAATGCGCGCAGCTGGGGTGGCGCCGGTCCAAAAGATGTGCATCTCCATGGCCGGGGATTTCTGTGGCCGGGCGGATGTGAGATATCAAAACAATAGTCTACTACGTCACACCAGAGCGCGGTTGGAGGAACAAAATGAGGCCAATAGGTAGATACGACCCCTATCTACCGAGGACACTGTCCCAATCTGATACCGGTGTCCTGACCCTTGGTGGACTGCTTGGGGGAGCTTTGTGCTGGTTCCCCCAAAATGTTTTCAACTACCTTCGGACTTTTAACGTGTGCCACAAAAATGGAAGACGGAGAACAGCGGAGCGGGGGGGGGATTTTGACGTAAACTGGGCATATGGTACCTCCTTCTGTATCCAGAAATGTGAATGTATGGAAGGTGGAGGTAGGGTGTCCCCACCCCTCCTGCTTAATCCACCACCCGTGACCAAACCAGCCCTGTGGGGCCAAACGGAGCCGGGAGGGGAGAAGTGTTCCGAGGTCCCATGAGTGTTGGACCGGGGTCCGGTCCGTCCACTGTTCCCCCGGTGGGGGCTGAGATTCCCAGCTCCTGCCCGAAAAACCCCCCCCAAAAAAAAACAGCATCTTGCTCGGGGACTTAAAACTCCAGGTTGCTCCGACGGTCGGTGTCGGCCGTGGAGGTCGTTTTGGACAAAGGCGTCTGAGCGATGAGCAGATGCTTAAGAAATAGTCGCTCAGGACGATCGTCTGGATGGGACGCGTTCTCACTCAGGGCCACGTTGTGTTTTCTCTGGGGTTTTTTTGGCCCCCGCCCACGGGAAAACGGCGCCTTTAGGAACTGGGAACGGTTTTTAGCGAAACTCGTGCGGAGGAGGTGAAAACGGAGCGCCGCGGAAGCACCGACGTCGGCGCCTCCGGAGGCCACGAGTGAGGCGGTGCAGTTCACCGTGCCTCCACCAGGGGATTGAACGTCTTCAGGGACAGCATCCGTACGCTGTCGTGTCTGAGTTTCATGGTGGCGCTCAACGCGTCGCACGCTCCTCACGCTCTTCTGTGGCGTACGACGCCGACTTTTCCGACACGTCACCGCCCCCTGCTGGCCTGGAAGGCTCATGACAGCGTTCAAATTGTTTTTTTTTGCGTTGTCGTGCGGACGGAATTCTCTTTTTGAAAAGCAGGGGGGAAATATATCTTCTCAGAAAAATCTATATGCGTGTGGACAGGGCCTAAAACAGAGGTCAGTCGGGGAATAGAGGAAAAGGCTAAATTTGACGGACAAGACACAAACCCTTCACCCCAGACCCTGCACCAGCCATACACAGCCCAGTCCAGTGTTTGGGAGTTCTGTCTCTTCGCTGAATTGATGGCCATGTGTGTGTGTGTGTGTGCGTGTGTGTGTGTGTGTGTGTGTGTGTGTGTTTGTGTGAATATCATTACAGAGTGGAATAGCTCAATATTCCCACTGGATCGCCGAGAAATATGTATTCCACACTTGAAGCCGCAGAGTGAAGTGAAGTGCTGCTGGTGGGATATTACACAGCTCAAGTGGAGAGCGACTGCAGGGTGTGTGTGTGTGTGTGTGTGTGTGTGTGTGTGTGTGTGTGTGTGTGTGTGTGAGCGTGCACGTTCCTCTATGTAATAGTCCATCAGCAGTGCTTAAATCTTTGCTGGATCAACCTGAGTGGGATTCCGCTGCTTTTAACTGTGGGAATACTGGGCGTGCACATACACACATACGCGCACACACAGACACAAACGCACACACACACACACACGCACACACATGCACACGTACGCACACTTGGCAAACATATGTGCACACGATCTCACGCTGCTAAAATGAAACTACCCTGGTATTATGTGTGAATAGACGCTGTACAAACTGTTATAACTTAATAAAGACATAATTATTATTTTAATATTATAACACAATGGGTTTTCTGGGAGTTCCTGGGAGATGAGGATGCTGTTGATTTCCATGTGTAATGTGTAGACCTTTGAGACCATTCTGTGATTAAGGGCAATATTATTAAACTTCACATTAAAAATTATTTATAATTATAATTTACTCCCTATACACCCATTCCAATAACGTTTCCTCTGCATAGAATTTCATTTGTATATTCTGCATATATATATGCATTTTCCAGCTATTTGTGTATATTTGGCTATTTTAAAGTACTATTTCATTGTATTGGGGATGATTATTTTTACTGTTATTATTATTATTATTATTATTATTATTATTATTATTATTATTATTTTCATTATTATTATTATACTGCTACAACTACTACTGTTACTACTACTACTACTACTACCACTATTTGTACGACTACTACTAGGACTTCTACTCCCTCTCCTACTAGTACTACTACTACTACTACTACTACTAATAATAATAATAATAATAATAATAATAATAAAAATGCCTGTACAGTAAATATTTGTGTGCCCATATTGTGTAAATATATCTATCTGTAGTCTGCATAGTATTATGGATATTTTATTATATAAAAATATGTTAATATAATCATATCTAATCTATCTATCAATACATTAATTGTTTTTTATATTATGTGGAGATTTTCCAATTATAACGACAATCATACTAATAATGAAATATTATAATAATATTGACCAATAATAATAATAATAATAATAATAATAATTAAAAATAATAATAATAATAATAATGTTAGTGCCACTAATAATAATATATATATTCATACAGTACTCGCATTGCACTAAGTTCGTTTTTTTCTTGTTGTTGTCGTTACATTCAGGTAACACTCAGGTTGTTTTCCTGCTACAAAGTAGGACAGAGGCTGCAACGCGTTGGGCAACGCAATCGTCCTCGCCACTCCAATCTGCGTAACTCGACAAACAAGCCTCTTCAGAACGCAAATGCAGGAGCATTCAACCGCTCGCACCCGGATGAAAAGAAAAGCTGCCATCCAAAACACACAGGGAGAAGCATTCAGCGACAACACCGCCGAGTGGAAAAGCTAAAGCACTAACAAGGAGACGTACATCATATTTATATGTGGGAGCTCACTCCACTGCAGGTGGGATTGGTGGAAAAAAAGAGAGGTGAGGGTGAAAGTCTGCATGAAATTATAATGAAACATAACAGCAGAGGCTAGAGGTAGTAAGACAGGTAGATAGACAGGTAGATTGATGTTATAGGTTATTCATCCCTGGGCTGAATTACAGTGCCACAGCAGCTCACATATAAATAGTAAACAATTATTATGAAGTCACAGAATATAATAATCCGCAATATGCAATAAACCTAAAATTAACAAAGACATAGAAATAATGGCAATATATAATAAATAAGAAGAAAGGTTAGGCCATAAATATATGTTGTGTGCACAATGTTCAGCCATATATACAGTATATATATAGTTTATATTGACCTACCATATGTCATATATATAATGGATGGTTTCATATCAGACTAAAAATATATTTTTTTCTCAAACAAACCTCCTCCTCCAATACATCAAACCTCAAATGACTGTGAAAGACGCTTCACATCAGCACAACAAAGGAAACAACCTGTTTTGCAAATACCTGAGATACTGGAGGTACTGGAGGTACTGGAGGTACTGGAGAAACAAGAGATACTGGATGTACTGGAGGTACTGGAGGTACTGGAGATACTGGAGGTACTGGAGGTACTGGAGGTACTAGGGGTACTGGAGGTACTGAATATATTGGAGATTCGAGAGCTACTAGAGATAGCGGAGATAGTTGAGATATTGGAGATCTTGGCGATAGTGGAGGTAGTTGAGGTGGTGGAGAAAATGGAGATGGTGGAGATTTGGAGAGATTGGAGGTACAGTAGTTGAGGTGGTGGAGATAATGGAGGTAGTGGAGATGGTGGAGTTAGTCGAGATTTATTCATATGGTCATACATATATGCAATGAAATGTCATAACACCTGGTGATTATGCACAGTCAAGATATTGGCGATAGTGGCGGTTATTGAGGTAGTGAATATAGTGGAGATGGTGGAGATATGGAGATATGGGAGGGAGTTGAGGTAGCGAAGATAGTGGAGGTGGTGTAAAAATAACAGATGGTGGAGACAGTGGAGAACATAGAGACAGCGGAGTTCCTAAAGATAGTGGAGGTACTTGAGATGGGGATGGCGGAGAAAGTGAAGCCTGTGCAGCCTGCCGTGGTGTTGTTCCGCAGCCTCGTGGTTCATCCCTCTGCAACAGACACCACCCCCACCAGACGCGACGGAGCAAACCCCCGGGGACGGCACCAGCTTAAAAAGCCAGGTTGCTCATCTCCAAATTTAGAAACTCCATCAACGCGTCAAATTGAACTATGAAAAGCCTTTGCGGCGGACTAACAACAAAGGGGTATTTCTTTTTTCTACGTCATAATTCCAAAAAGCTGATTAAAGTGAGACTCCAGATACATAATGGGAGCTGTTGTTAGAGCTTATGCTGGTTTACTTGTTTTAAAAATGTCAAACCGTCAGAGAGGAGATGGAACGGCCCGATTATTGTTGTGACATTCAGCTGATTTCAATTCTTTCTAGTGGGAAGCCGAACAAATGGCGTTTGATGGTCGATAAACAGTCTGCGCCGCTGTCAAGAAAACACGATTCTTTTAAAACTCGTCCCGGATGCACGCTGACGGATGCTTTACACAACACCGCCCCTTGTTTCTTTAAGTCAAAACATTTTTTTAAATCACAAATCGTATGGTGCCACACTTTGCCTAGCCTTATCCCAGCAAAAGGGAATTCATTAAAGGGGGCCTATAATACTATGCCAGATAGAAAACGTTTATTTATTTTTGTTTTTTTGCCGACAATACCGCTCAGATTATGCAGTCGAACCATTGTGACATACCTCTAAACGCCGGCTGTTCCATAAAGTTGCTGTTTCAGTGGGAGGAGCCACTCTCCGGAGGCCCCGAGTTCTGTAAGCCAATGGGGTTTGAGCTTTACTTCCGGGATCCATTGTCATTCCTCCGTAACGTCCACTGATTTCACCTCATCTCACCAAATGATTTTTACTGGTTGTTTTGGTTTTGTTTGGGGAAACGCAGAGCGGATGGTGCGCCACAGCCTACAGCTGATCTGCCTCATGGCTTTTTTTTGTTTTGAATTCTTCAGAACGAAACACAGGGCAGAATTCTTTTTTTTTAAGTACATTTTCATCGTCAGTGGAAGTTTCTTGCATTCTCTTCACTGACAGCTGCTATTATTTCCTCTTTCTTTTAAATGTTTTGTCGACTTACTCAGATGGGGGGGGGGGGGGGGGCGTTCTAATTCTACTGGGGCACCTGGTGATGTATGAAAGGATCAAATATGTGAACATCTCGTGTCTGAAACAGACGGCTGACAACAAACTGACGGTGTTGTCTTAATTCACAGTGTGTGTTAGTAGATCCATCAGAGACCCACATGCATGTGCACACGCTGTGAAAAAAGGTGGCTTTTTGATAATAGATTCCCTTCAAGAATAACTGAATCAACTGGCTGTCAGCACCAAACCGGTATTGGAAACCATAACGATCTACACATTTAAAGGTGCAGTGTTTAGAATTGAGTGGCCTTTAGTAGTGAAGTTGCAGATCGCAACCAACTGAACACCTGCCCATGGCCGTGCAACATGCCGGCCTCCGTGGAAGAGACGGTGGCCGCCAAGTCCCTCTCCAGAGCCAGTGTTTGGTTTGTCCATTCTGGGCTACCGTTGAAGCATGGCGGTGCAACATGGCCCTCTCTGGAGCCAGTGTTTGGTTTGTCTGTTCTGGGCTACTGTAGAAACATGGCAGTGCAACATGGCCCTCTCTGGAGCCAGTGTTTGGTTTGTTAATTCTGGGCTGCCATAGAAGAAACATGGTGACGCAACATGGCCCTCTCTAGGGCCAGTGTTTGGTTTGTCCATTCTGGGCTACCGTTGAAACATGGCGGTGCAACATGGCCCTCTCCGGAGCCAGTGTTTGGTTTGCCCGTTCTGGGCTGCCATAGATGAAACATGGCGGTGCAACATGGCCCTCTCCAGAGCCAGTGTTTGGTTTGTCCATTCTGGGCTACTGTAGAAACATAGCAGTGCAACATGGCCCTCTCTGGAGCCAGTGTTTGATTTGTCCGTTCTGTGCTACTGTAGAAACATGGCGGTGCAACATGGCCCTCTCTGGAGCCAGTGTTTGGTTTGTCCGTTTTGGGCTACGGTTGAAACATGGCGGTGCAACATGGCCCTCTCTGGAGCCAGTGTTTGGCTGCCCGTTCTGGGCAGCCATAGATGAAACATGGCGGTGCAACATGGCGGGCTCTGTGAAGCGTACCCGCCCTAAGTAGATAAAAACGTCTCATTCAAAGGAAACGCCAACACCGCGATTCTCATTTTCATGTGATTATACAGTAATACACAATAACAGTAACAAACATACTTACAAAAATGATATAACATTTCTGGCAAGTCCGTTCCTTAAATTCTGCACACTGCACCTGCAACTGAACGTTGTTTGAGGACTGGCATCGGCCTCATTCTCACGGAACAAAAAATATTTCTGTGGCAACTCTCCTTCTCTATCTCCCTCCCTCTCTATCTCTCTGTCTCTCTCTCTCTCGCTCTCTCTCTCTCTCTCGCTCTCTCTCGCACCAAGAGTCAACACTGAGCTGCAGCCGTTTACTGCATAAATTACCGGTTATGTAAGTGTGATACTCGGAAATCGTTGCAAATTAAACAAGGGGAAACGGCAACGCAATCCAATAAAGCAGAACAAAGAACAAAAGGCGGTCGACAGAACCCAGCGGCAAAAATCAAAAAGCATATTACAGACACACACGCCGCACAAATCAAACAGGTGTGAACCGGAGGCTGAACCTCCGACGCGCGCCCTTCCAGCTAGCTGAGCCTAGCCGCCGCCGCTTGATTTATCTGGGAAAGGGCGTGGTGACTGGGTGACACCGGGACCGCACCTCCATATATCTTGTCCGTCACCGCGTCCTCCTCCGTCCCCATTCTGCAGGGAGTGGGAGTGGTGCCGTCATAACCCCCCCCCCCTCCCCCACCTCCCCCCGCGCCGCCCCGCCCCGCCCCGCCCCGCCTCCCCGTGGCCCCGAGTGCTCCTCACCCATCGGTAAACGCTCTATCACCCCCTTCAAGGAGAATCATAAAGCACAGATTCGCCTCCGGGTGACGCTGCACTCTGAACCCATCAATAAAGGGGGTTGACGTTCAAAGGCGTAAAGTACAAATAGATATGTGTATGTACGGATGTGAGTTATGGGCTGTGAGGGAGGTGAGTGGGTTTGTGTCGTCGTGTGGGAAGCCAGGTAGGTGTGGGTACAACATAGGCAGCGAGCGAGGTAGGGGGAATGCACTGTATTGTCGGGCTGAAGGATTTGGGGAAAACACAGTATCCGATTGGAATTTTTCTGCCAGATATTGCGATTGGGGTTTGATTTTTTAAAGTCAAGCTTCAGCTCCATATTCACCGTGTAATAGATTTGAAACGTTTGATGTGATGGAGAATTACCACATGAGATACTATCAAAATATGAACTGCTCTGCACACAGTATACTCCAATGCAAGGATAAGAACTGATAGATGACAATGGATTCCAACATGTCTTTATTACATTTTTTTTAATTGGCATAGAACATAGAACAATCAAACATTGAACAATTCCAATAAGAAAATAATAGGACCTTTCTGTAAACAATCTGACATTGAAATAGGTACTGTCGGTCATTCTCTATGGGCTCAGGAGCAGCGTCTAAATATTGCCCAATCTGCAATGCAATCAATAAGAACATTATTTACCGATATCCAGCATTTAAATTGCTGGATATCGGATATCTTATGAATTGACAAACCGCAGAATAATCATCAAAAAAAGCGATCACTAAATATAATAATAGAAATAGGAATATAAATGTCACACAATTCAACATTCAACTAAAACATTTATTTGCTGATAACCATTTAAGTGTTTAACTTTTGAACATTATTTTTTTTTCCAAAAAGCCACTGCAGGAAAAAGGTCAAATAAAATCTCCAAACAACAGAAGCCTCACATTGTACTTGCTTCCCTGACTTCTATTTCTTCTCGACACTAATTGCGGTCCTTGCAGATTTTTTTGTCTAGCAAACCAGCATGTCGGCCCCCGCTGCGCTCAGACACCAACGCTCACACGCGAGGACGGTACAGCGGCCGACCCGTGGCTGGGATGCACAGGAACTCAGCATTGGAATGTGAACACGGTGGTCCTTCCACCGGGCCAGGGCATCTCCCTGTCCATGGACGGTAGCGATCATCCGGTAGCTGTTCAGCCCGGCTTCCATGGTCGTCCTCCAACTGTGCAGCGGGTGAAGCGGGTGGTGGCACAGCGCCGCTCCTAAAGAAGCTGCCCAATCACCGCCTTCCCTTCTTCACTTCTGAAGCGCGGTGTCCGGGTGCTGGCGCGAACCCTCTTCTCCCGCAGAGCGCGGAGACGAGAGCTGTTGAGTCTTGCGTGCGCATTTTATGCAAACGTTGAAAATATTGCAAATCACTGCCATCAAAATACAATAACTGGTATAATTACATGTGGCATATGGCTTTCACTAAACTGCTCCACGTCAAAACAAGAGAAGTTACCTTCCGTGCCGCCCGTTCTATTCCAATCTACATTCTTGCTTTGATGCCGGGAACATTCTCTGCGCTTATGCAGTTCATCTTAAATCTTGGATCGAGGAATGAAGCCATGTCCAGAAGCTCCTGTGTGGCTGGGTCGCTGTATTTATTCTCCATGTAGCCAAGGGCTCTTGACTTTATTGCATTGGTAAGGGGCCGTGTTCTCGTCATTTTCGGCCAGAGTTGATGTTCTCAGGAGATGCAGGACTGGCTTCAGGGATGACACGCCTACGTACAGTACACTTGACCAGGGAGGGCGTCTCTAAACCCCTGGAGAGGATTGATTTGAAGACCTCTGCGTCCTGCCAAGTGGGGACCGGGTGACGCGCCTTCCTGTCTTTAGCCAGAACCTGAGACAGGGCCTTGCTCCGTTCCGACACCCTGCCAATCATCCTCTGGCTTGAGCCCCATCTTGTTGGACACTCTGTAATCAACGAGCGCTCCGGCTGATTTGACTCTTGCTGTGCCTCACTCAATGCCGTCTCCTTTTTCTAACTGTGCGAGAAATGGCCAACCGACCATTTTACAAAGTCCTGTTGCCAGATTTACACTTGCGTCATCTTTCACAGGGTTTTCTGAAAAGGATAAAAAAAAGACTTATGACGCCAAACATTTATTATGTAAGGTACCGTCTTGCATCTTTCAGACTGACTCTGTGATAAAAAACAATAACAATAATAACGATAAACTTTACTTGTATAGCACTTTTTCTAGCACGAGCACAAAGTGCTTCAGGGAAAACAATACAATCAGCAACAATAAGTAAAAAAAAAAAATTGTGAAGCAGGTTATTATTGTTAATGATTGTAATAATAAAATATTAAATATTTATGAATTTTTATCGAACTTTTCCTACAAACAACACATCTCAAAGTGCTTCCAAAAAACAATATCTAAAAGACAACAAGCGAACATAACAAGAGCGATAGAGATAGAGAGAGAGCGAGAGAGAGATAGACGCCACAGAAGTGTTTTTTGTTGACACTTACCAATCGCAAGATGCAGCCTGTGGCCAAAACACTGAAGCCTGGTGCATTGATTTAGTTCCACTGCTTTGATAACGTTTGATCCATTATCAGGGCTGATGCACGTCTGGCCCTCTTCTTTCAGACACCAGCTGGACAAGCATCCTCTTAGTCCATGGGCAATATTCTGTGGTCAACAGGAAAGTGCCGTTTGCAGGCGGGGACTGAGAGTCTTCATTTAAAGAAGTGAACGGCCTTTATCCAGCGTTCACAGGGCTTTCTGGGACAAGGCATTGCGCTAATGATATGACAAGGCAAACATGGCCGTGAAGTTCTGCTGCTGAGTGCAATTTGCCCGTTGTTTCGCATCTGATCACAATTATCCATCTGGGTCCAGCGTCCCTTCTGGCCCAGGGCGGTCCATTTTTCCGAACCAAAAAACATTTCCTTGGGTTTCACGCGTTTGTTGTTGGTGGACATATACACAGTCACCTTGGTCCACTGCTGATTAGAGAGCATGGCTGGTACACGACGGCATCAATTTGTAAAACCCTTGACAGGATAGTTTAAACAGGCTGCATGCTGCAGCCTTTGCGATTTGATAATCACATTGTGATTTAAAATCGATTAATCGTTCAGCCCTACTGTATATTCATATTGGAAGTTAGTGTAGTGAGGGATGGAGGGTTGTTGGGAGTCGTATGAGAGTTATATAAATTGGTAAATAGGTAGGTAGGGAAGAAGGTATAGTCATATAGGAAGGTAGGTAGATATCCAGGTTGGTATGTACTGTAGGTATTGGGTAGAAAGGTAAATAGGTAGGTAGGTATGTGGTTAGTACAGATAGGTAGGTATAGTAATATAGGAAGTTAGTGAGGGAAGTAGGTTGGTAAGTCAGTATTTTTGTTGGTAGGGAAGGAGGGAAGTAGGTATAGTCATATCGGAAGGTAGGCAGATATCCAGGTAGGATTTGTACTGTAGGTAGGTATTGGGTAGAAAGGTAAATGGGAAGGTAGGCTGGTAAGCAGATATTTAGGTATTTATGTAGGGAAGGAGGGAAGTAGCTTTAATTATATAGGAACATAAGTTGGTGAGTATTCAGGTAGGTGGGTAGGCATACACATTAGATAGAAAGATAGATGGATAGACAGACAGACAGACAGACAGACAGAGAGACAGACAGGTAGGCAGATAGATAGATAGATAGATAGATAGATAGATAGATAGATAGATAGGTAGATAGGTAGATAGATGGATAGATAGATAGATAGATAGATAGATAGATAGATAGATAGATAGATAGATAGATAGATAGATAGATAGATAGATGGATAGATGGATAGATAGATAGATAGATAGATAGATAGATAGATAGATAGATAGATAGATAGATAGATAGATAGATAGATAGATAGATAGATAGATAGATAGATAGATGGATAGATCATTTTCTCAAAGACTGAAAGTAAGAGCCAGAATTGACAGAAGGAAAGAGAAGAATAAGTGAGAAAGAGAGAGAGAGAGACAGAGTGATTTCCTTGTTGCCTAGATACAGGAGCAGGGGTGATCAACCAAAAGGAACTTATTGTTGGGTTCTTTAGCTCCAGTTGAAGGGCTATTTCTGGTCAGGAGCGAGTTAATAACATGGAGTACAGACCACAATTACTCTGGACGAGCGCTGCACTCATCTGCCCTGCCGGCCACAGATGGCTACACTCAAATGTAGATACACGTACTGACGTCAAATATACTTAAAATAACTTTCTTTGTTTCTACTGGGGCTGTCAAACGATTCAGATAATTGTGTAAGGGGTAGTTAGTGCTAAGGATAGTAGTTGGCAGCAGGTTGTGGTTAGTTAGTGTTAGGTTAGTAGCTGGCAGTAGGTTAGGGTTAGTTAGGGTTAGGTTAGTAGCTGGCAGTAGGTTAGGGTTAGGTTTATAGCTGGCAGTAGGTTAGGGTTAGTTAGGGTTAGGTTAGTAGCTGGCAGTAGGTTAGGGTTAGGTTTATAGCTGGCAGTAGGGTTAGGGTTAGTTAGGGTTAGGTTAGTAGATGGCAGTAGGTTAGGGTTAGTTGGGGCTAGGTTTGTAGCTGGCAGTAGGTTAGGGTTAGTTAGGGCTACGTTTATAGCTGGCAGTAGGTTAGGGTTAGTTAGGGTTAGGTTAGTAGCTGGCAGTAGGTTAGGGTTAGTTAGGGTTAGGTTTGTAGCTGGCAGTAGGTTAGGGTTAGTTAGGGCTAGGTCTGTAGCTGGCAGCAGGTTAGGGTTAATTGGGGTTAGGTTAGCAGTTGGCAGTAGTTTAGGTTAGGTTCATAGTTGGCAGTAGAATAGGGTTAATAAGAGTTAAGTTTGTAGCCGGCAGTAGGTTAGGGTTAGTTAGGGCTAGGTTTATAGCTGGCAGCAGGTTAGGGTTAGTTAGGGCTAGGTTTATAGCTGGCAGTAGTTTAGGGTTAAGTGTGTAGCTGGCAGCAGGTGAGGGTTAATTAGGGCTAGGTTTGTATCTGGCAGTAGGTTTATCTGGTTAGGATTAGGTTAGTAGTTGGCAGTAGATTAGGATTAATTGGGGTTGGGTAAGTAGTTGGCAGTAGTTTAGGTTAGGTTAGTATTTGGCAGAAGGTTAGGGCTAATTAGGGTTAGCTTTGTAGCGGGCAGTAGGTTAGGGTTAGGTTAGTAGTTGGCAGCAGGTTAGGGTTAGTTAGGACTAGCTTTGTAGCTGGCAGGAGGTTAGGGTTAATTAGGGTTTGGTTTGTAGCCGGCAGTAGATTACGGTTAGGTTAGTAGTTGGCAGCAGGTTGGGGTTAGGTAGGGCTAGGTTTGTAGCTTGCAGCAGGTAAGGGTTAGTTAGGGCTAGCTTTGTAGCTGGGAGTAGGTTAGGGTTAATAAGGGTTAGATTTGTAGCGGGCAGTGGGTTAGGGTTAGGTTAGTAGTTGGCAGCAGGATAGGGTTAGGTAGGGCTAGGCTTGTAGCTGGCAGCAGGTTAGGTTTATAGATGGCAGAAGGTTATGGTCAGTGCAGGTCAAGTTTGTAGCTGGCAGCAGGTTAGGGTTGGCAACGGTTAGGTTAGTAGTTGGCAGCAGGTTAGGGTTAGTTAGGCTGAGGTTCGTAGTTGGCAGCAGCTACCCCTAACCCATGACAGGATTTCTAAATTTTGCCTTCATCCAAATTTGACCAGCTTATTCAAGTGTATGCTAACGCACCGTGTAGCAGCGTTGGAATTGTATCATGTTATTGCCATAATAATGGGTTATTCCTTCACTAACTAACTAGAATTACCGGTGTTACCACAGAATTGCAGTTTTGCATGCATTTTTTTCCTATCCCTAACCCTAACTCTGTTGATTGCGACATGGTATGAGGAGGTGGTGAGGATTTAGGATTAACACAATTTTCTCAAAAACAAACAAGCAATTGTACCCTCTCTCTCCAGGGTGCAGATTTGGAGTGGTATCATTCCTTAAATCCTTACCTCCATCTACCCTGCTCTCCTTCCTGATGCTCCCACTCATGTGTAATGGGCCCAGAGGAAGCTAATTACCAAACTCTAGCAGATTTACCAGCTATTACAGAACGACTCCAACTGTTCTTTCACTCAGATGTGTTTTTATTTGTTTACATCTGTATTAAACCGCAGATTAAGTAATTAAAACTAAAACCGTGATGAAGGCTGGTGTTTCCTCTGGGTGTTACATCTCCCAGTACCTTTCCCGGTTTTCCTTGGATCTAGGATGGGTGGACGGGCAGACGGCTCCATGGAGGGAGTGGATCTTCTCAGAGGAAATGGCAAATTTTGTTCTAAGCCGTTAAATTAGCATCTAAAGTGGCCGCCCCTAATTTCTTTGTGCCGAATGGAAATGTCAACATTGATGAGGTGCACGGAGAAGACTCCCTGGGGTTCCCTGCTTAGAGAGGCTTCCTTCCATCCACCCTTCCTTCCTTCTTTCCTCTTTCTTCCATCCTTCCTTCCTTCAATAAGATCCTATTTCTGCAAATTAGTTTGTTTTGTGCGTTTGTTAATGGGCTGGAGCTGAAGGCACCGCCCTACCATCTCCATCAGCCCTCGTCACCACCCACCCGCCTCCATCATTGATAAGATGCAAAGTAACTAAGTAAGTAAGAACATTTTATTGATAAAGCACCTTTCAAAACCAGAGTTACAAGGTGCTGTACAATAGAGACATTAAAGAAAATTGAAAACAATTCTAAACAGAAAAATAGAAAGTAACAATTTAAAAACATAAAAAATTGCGCAGAAGTAAAAAACACACATTACAAGACATAGTGCCTACGATAGAGGCAAGTTTTTAAAAGCTTCTTAAGGATCTCCACAGATTCTGCATTTTTTATAAGTGTGTCCCCTGGGCTCTTACTGTGTCCAGGGGACACAAAAGTTCCCAAAGGGGCCAGCCCGTGTAGGGCTTTGTAAATCATTAAAATGATTTTAAAATAAATTCTGCAGTTGATGGGTAACCAATGAAAGGTGGCCAACACTAGAGCGATGTGTGACCTACGTTGCATCTTAGTCAAAAGGCTAGTGGCCGCGTTCTGGACCAACGGGAGCCAAGACACAGAAGAGCAACTAACCTGTCAAGACAAGAGGAGACAAAAACATGAATGACTTCTTCCAGATTGTGAAAGGAAAGTAGAGATTGATTTTGTCGATGTTGCTTAGTTGAAAGAAACAGGGTCAAAGAAGACTCCAAGGTTTTTTGAGGCTCGCTTGTCATTTGCAGCTAAAGGACCAACGCATTGCTGTACTTTATCAGAAATGCTCTCAGGGTTGATGAAAAGGAGTCGAGTTTTGTCAGGGTGGAGGTGGATCAAGTTATAAGACCTCCAGTCCTTGATGGCTGTTAAGCAGTTGTGCGAGCTAGGAAGCATGCTGAGGTCATTTGGTTTGAATGAGAGGTACAGATGTGTATCGGCCGCATAACAGTGATAAGAAATAAGCTTAAAATGACAAATTAGGAGACCGGGGGGGAGCATGTTTAGGTAGAAAAGAAGAGGACCCAGGATTGAACCTTGGGGCACACCACAAATCAGTGAGGGCTTCCTGCATTCCTTCCTCCCTCCCTTCTTTCCTTCCTCCCATCCTTCCTCCCTTCTTTCCTTCCACCCTCCCCCCCTCCCTTCCTTCCTTCCTTTCTTCCTTCCTTCCTTCCTTCCTTCCTTCCTTCCTTCCTTCCTTCCTTCCTTCCTCTCTTCCTTCCTTCCTTCCTTCCTCTCTTCCTTCCTTCCTTCCTTCCTTCCTCTCTTCCTTCAATGAGATCAGATTTGTTCGAATTTCTTTGTTGCATGCACTTGCTGATGAACAGGAGCTGCAGGCTCCATGCAAACTCCATCCCCCTGCAATCACCATGCAACAACTAAGCACATTCATACCCCTTACCACCACCTCCTAGCCAACCACCTCCATCCCTGCCACAACCGACCACTCACCACCCTCAACACCGGCCAACCACCCACCCACCACCTCCATCACCACCCACCCCAAACCACCCCTCATCACCACCTAACCACCCACTACCTCCATCACCCCATCGACACCATCCAAACACCCACCACCTCCATCATTGATGAAGTGCACAGAGACTCCCAGAGGTTCCCTCCTCAGCGAGGGCTTCCTTCCTCCCTTCCTTCCTTCCTCCCTCCCTCCCTCCCATCCTTCGATAAAATCCCATTTGTGTGAAATAGTTTGTTGTGCTTGTTAAGCCGATCTGGCGCCAGAATCTGTTTTGTTTCTTCTCAGGATCAGGTTGTAATTTTGGAGTTTTGATGAAGTGCCTTCCTGCGAGTGTCCACCGGGACGTCCGTCTTCATCGGATGTAATTGTTTCTCAGTCGTGCGTAAAAGCAAGCGACTTGCAAAGGAGGCCGGCGGGACACCTGATCAACAATTCAGGCTGGTTGGGTCAATATATTTATATTTCCTTTTTTGTTTTTTTTTTAAACAAATCAGGCTGAAGCCACGGAGGAGAGGGAACATTGGGGGGAAATGGTCTTTTGTTGCTGTAAACGGCCACTTTGCACCAAAGATTCAGCACAATCCACACGCCCACCTGTGCGTTGTGTGAACACATTTAGAGCAAATGTGTGGAAATAAGACATTTCCACCGAGATTATCTTTAGATTTACCTGGAATTTTTTTAATGTTTATTGTGTATGGCAAAATATATCCATACGTCTATCTAGCCATTCAACCATCTATCTATACATCCATTCCTCAATCCATCCACCCATCTATCCAACCGTCTATCTACTCATCATCCACCCATCTATCTGTCTTCCCATCCATTTATCCATCCATCCATTCATCAACCCATCCACCCATCCATCCATCCACCCATCCATCCATCCATCTACCATTCCATATATGTAGCTCATCCACCAACCCATCAACCCACCAACCCATCCATCCATCCATCCATCCACCCACAAATCCATCCATCCATCCATCAGCCCACCCACCCACCCATCCATCCATCCATCCACCCATCCATCCATCCATCCATCCATCCATCCATCTAAGAATACAATCTCAACCCCAAACAGCAGCTGATTGTTCTGGATGTTTTCTTTGTTTTTATTTCCCTCTGGGATCACGTGTCGCTCTGGGACCGTTCACCTTGCTTCATCATCTGCTGCTGGAGGCCACTAATGGAGGCCGGCGGGTGGAGACATGTTCCACCGGTGGGACACAGAACGGGGAAGGGTTTTAACGGGCGGGGGCGGAGGAGGAGGGGGGGGTGGGGGGTTGAAACAGAGGAAGAGGGGAGAATCCCACGACAGGAGCCGAGTGGAAGAATATCCAGAAGAGAAGGGAGGCGGGGTAGAGGGCGTGCGAGCATGATGGAGAGTGGGTGGGCGGGTGAGAGGGAGAGGGAGAGAGAGAGATATTTACAGTGATGAGGAGGGAGGGGCGAAACAGAGGGGGAGAGAGATATAGAGGGAGGGATTGACAGAGAGAGGGAGAGAGAGAGAGAGAGAGAGAGAGAGAGAGAGAGAGAGAGAGGAAAGGGAGTGAGACAGGGGCACAGTGATAGAGAAGGGTGGAGAGAGGAGGGAGAGGGAAGATAGAGAGAGAGAGAGAGAGAGAGAGAGAGGGCGAGTGGGTGAGAGAGAGGGTGAGGTGGGCGGAGAGATTGAAAGAGGAGTGGAGGAACAGAGAGAGAGAGAGAGAGGGCGGTGTAGGAGTGGTGTAACTCAGCCTGCTCTCTGGGGACCGTCCCTGAACTACCGTCCCACGTGGACAGTTTGTCGATGCCGAGACCCGAGCCACGGACGCTGCTTTCATTAGGGGCCGGCGCCGCTGCCCGACTCCAAATCTCAGGACCCCTGACTGTGGATGTGGAGGAACACCACCCGACCTCCCACCAGCTCCATCACACCCCATTCACGGCCCACGCAGATATTATTATCGAAAAATAAGTCATAATAATCACCAAGGTACCCATCTACCTATCTGTCTACTTATCCAACCATCCATCCATCCATCCATCATCCATCCATCATCCAACCTCCCATTCATCATTCATCCACCCATCATACATCTGTCCATCCGTCCATCCATCCATCCATTCATCCACCATCTGACCATCCATTCATCATCCATCCATCATCCATCTGTCCATCCATCGTTCATCCACCCATCATCCATCCGACTATCCATTCATCATACATCCGGCCATCATCCATCCATCACCCATTTATCCATTCATCATTCATCCATCCTTCATCCATCCTTCATCCATCATTCATCGATCCATCATCCCTCCGTCCAGCCACCCATCTGTCTACCTATCCATACATCTAGCTGTCCAACATCTACCCATCCGTCTATCATTTCTTAATCCAAACATCCACCCATCCATCCACCCATCCATCCACCCATCCACCCACCCATCCATCCACCCATCCATCCATCCATTAATCCAGTGTTTCTCAACCACTGTGCGGTGTCACACTGATGCGCCAGTAGAGCTTGCCAGGTGTGCCCTGAGAATTCCACTTAAAAACATTAAAATGATGGAAATGAGCTTTTGTGTTCCAAGATCAAAATTGCAAGGCTGCCCTAATCCATCCAATTCATCACTTCCAGCCAGAATAGCAGCTCTGTGTTCATCAGAATAACTTTCCTTCCGATAGTGATCACGATTTGTCATGATGAAAGGTTCGACTCCTTTTAAGATTCGGCCCTTTACGAGTCACCCATTAAAACGAGTCACTCGATTTTTCCAACTCTTTGTTCGTTGGATTAAGTTGGTTTGATGCAGGGTGAGCGAGGGAGGGCGGCAGCTCCTGGTGGAGCGCATGGTTCCTGTGAGACATGAATGAGAGTTTTGCATCTTCAGTTTGAACTCAAAGATTCACTGACGTTTCTGACGTCTTTCTGACGATTATTACATCCTCAGAAGTGCGTTGTGGCAGGAAAACGGGTTGGGAAACACTGCGTTGATCTCCTCATCCATCCATCCATCCAGCACCACCTCACCGTGGCCACGTGCGTCGTCCATTATTTACTGATGGCCACTTTGTTTCGGAGGAGGAAAAGAAATCCCCGTCCACCGGAGTGCGGCGGTGCCGGGGCGAGGGCTTGGAACACCTCATTTAATCCATGACGGACCGGAGGTGGCGTTGTGCTGCTGCAGGAGATACATCTCTGTTTGCTCAATTATTCAGCCGCAGAAATGGCTTATTTCCACCCGCTCCCGCTCCCGCTCGGCTCGATACCAATTGCGGGCTTTACCAGCACGGAGGCGGAGCTCGTGATAACGGCAAAAGAAAAATAGGGAAAATGACGTCCAAACTGGAATGGGCGACTGAGTCTCGGCAAATGGCCCTCCGTGTTACAACGCTACACCCAAACTTCATTCTGCCACGGCAACACTTTTTACACTGAATCCCATAATAATCCCGTGGCATTAAACCACAATCCCGTGAACCAGTAAAGACGCCACGGAAGCATCACCGACATGGAGACACGAGCGCTCGTTATTATTATGGTCTGCTAAAAGTCAGTGGTGCAAGACTCACCAACGACTCGTTCATAGCGAACTAATCTTGTAAATGAGTCGGTAGTCTGGAGTCACTGCCGCAAAAAGAGTCAATCTTCAGCTTTCATACTGGAAACAATTACTGAGCTACAGTCCAAGGTGAATGAGCTTCTTGTATTTGGTAAAATTGATATTGAATGTGACAGAATACACAGCACTTTGTTCATTTTTCGGTTTTCCTTTCTTTCTTTCTTTTGTGGAATACAGACAGATTGATAGATACTAGAATATAACTGCACTTTTATTACGATTAGGGTTATGGTGATTATTATGGTCTACTAATAGTTAGTGATACAAGACCGGCAAGCGATTTAGTCGTTGCAAACGACTCCTTTAAATGAGTCGGGAGACTGCAAATAATTACTGAGGAAAAAATGAAAGTTCAAGGGAGAGACCGACCAAAGCATCCGTCATTACACCTTCACATTCCACCGAAATGTATATTTCTGACAGAATTAAATGATTCTTGAGCGAATTCTGTTCACAACTCAGAGTTGAGCCGACTCTTCCGACTGTGGCTAGCGGAACCTTTCATCGCCACTAACAGTCGTCACTTTCAGAGTGAAGCTTGTTGTGATGAACACAAAGCTGCTGTCCTGCTGGAAATGATCAATTACATGAAATAGCCTGGCAGTTTGGATCTTGCAACACAAAAGCTGGTTTCCATTATTAACGTATTTTAAGTGGAATTTGAATAATTTCCACGGTGTCACACACACCTGTGGGCGACCGCACTGCAACTTAAACCACACTCATCAGTTCAGAGGGCTATCTGCAGAAGACAAAATGGTGGCCAAGCCAGTCTTCCTCCTCCTCCACCTTTTTTTTCTTCTTCTTCTTCTTCTTCTCCTCCTCCTCCTTCACCTCCTCCTCCTCCAGAACCGACTGGAAGACAGTCAGTCAATTAGCACTGGCACCGCGCCCCTCCCAGCACGCTGCCAACCCGGCCCGTGTCAGTCAGTGCACAAAGCTGTCGGTCGCACCATCATTCAATGAGAAAAATGGAACGAAATGAAGATGGGATGAAGAAATAGAGAGAAAAAGAAAGAAGGGATGAAGAAATAGAGAAAGGAGCCCTCCCTCTGCGTCTCAAGGCAGTGTGACCGATAGGAGAGCGTTTGGTCATGATTTGGTCCGACCCTTCGTCCATCCATCCCTCCATCCATCCATCCATCCATCCATCCATCCATCCATCCATCTATCCATCCATCCGTCCATCTATCCATCCATCCCTTTATCTCTCCACCCGCCAGTCCTTTCTTTCTCTGGCCATGCTCATTTACAGTCGGCTCGCACAGCCTTTCTGATTTGGCGGCACTGTCATCCATTTTCTTCGGCCCTGTCGGTGTCCAGCTCCATCTTCTTCGTCTTCAGCCGGGGGATGGGGGGGGGGGGGGGGGGGGGGGGGGGGGGGGGTGGGGATGGGTGGTGGTGTCCCGCTGAGTGGAGGAGAGCCACTCCATCACCGGGCTGATGCACCGTAAAGGAGCAGCAGAGGACGCCCAAAAACTTTCTGAGCTGCTTGCCGGTGTTTTGGCGAACAAGACGAGACGGGGGAGACAGGGGAGGGACGGGACTCTGTGAAAGTTTTATTCAAAGTTTTAGGGGAAACGATGCCGTGGAAGACATCCTGATTGAATGTTGTTGATTGGACTTTTATTTTTAATCATTTTTATGTCATGCATTTTGTATACATGTTATACACAATATATATATATATTTTTATACAATTATTTTATTGTATTTTCATACATTTTTTTTATTATTATTATTATTATTATTATTATTATTATTATTATTATTATTATTATTATTAATAATAATAATAATAACAATAATAATACTAGTAATAATAACAATAATAATAATAATAATAGGCGATATATTATTATTATTAATATATAATAATAATAATAATAATAATAATAATAATAATAATAATAATAATAATAATACAAATAATAATGCTTATCTGAATATAATGAATCGATATATCATGGCAGTCGGCTGGCAGTAAGCTGGAAGTCGGCTGGCAGTGGGCTGGCAGTCGGTTGAGAGCTGCCATTCTCGGTGGCTGGAGGCGTTAGAGCCATAGAGTCCAACTAACAAGTTGCTATGCCAGAACACATACACACACTCAATTCACAAACATTGGTATATATATATATATACAGCATATATAGCCACCCTCCTACCTATGCAGCCATCCATCCAGACATCCATTCATCTATCCATCATCCATCTATCCATTCATCATCCATCCATCCATCCAGCCATCCAGCCATCCTCCTATCTATTCATCCATCCGTCCATCATTGTGCTACCAGTGTTTAAATAATAATAATAATAATAATAATAATAATAATAACTAAAAAAAGAACAAATATCACAGTTACAATACTCCTTTAGGGTAAT
This sequence comes from Zeus faber, assembly GCF_960531495.2. NCBI lineage: Eukaryota > Metazoa > Chordata > Actinopteri > Zeiformes > Zeidae > Zeus > Zeus faber. Next base: position 27,692,359 of record NC_137204.1, on the reverse strand, counting down.
CTATAACCCCCCCCGTCTCTCTAGAAACCAAAATAAAATGAATTAAAAATATGAGCTGAAGTAGCCACCGCTTCCACTTCAACCCAGGCAATTTTCAGCAAAATATGCAGGGATTTGTTCAGCTTAACGGCCATGGAACGTGGCCGGAAATCCAAACCAGCTTAGACAGAGAGAGGGAGAGAGGGTGAGGGATGGTGGGGTGGAGGGATGGAGAGAGAGGTGTCTAACCATCAGCTGTACCCCACCTCCTCCACCCGTTCCCCAGGGGAGCCCCAAGCTCCCGTTCCATCAGGAGAGAGTCTCCCGGGGCCGAGCGCGATGCACGGCCGGCAGTGCAAAGAGGATGAGGATTGATAGGAGCGAGGGAGGAGTGGGGACGGAGGAGGAGGAGGAAGAGATGGAGGAGGAGGAGGATTCTCCATCAATGAAAATAGGAGGATGATGATGATGATTTAAAATGTGCCAAAAAAATCTAAACAAAGCCACAGAGAAGAGGGAAGGGATTGTACCTGTCCATAGAACAATCATTATCATGACTTTTTGTTGATGATTCACATTTATATTTTATTTTCATATAAATAATATTTATATGAATCTCCTTAGTCATATACTATATATGTACTATATATATATATATATATATATTTTTTTTTTTTTTTTTTTTTTTTCCTCGACATTTTTTTGGGGGGGGGGGGGGGGGTGACATTCTTTTTACATATACGTAGCAGTGAAGCGAGACAGGAAATACTGGGAATAGAGAGAGATAATATAATTTAAAACAACGTGGAGTGGGGTGCTCTTTGACACGAGAGAGGAACCGATGCTGCGTTCTATGGGAATTCGGAAAGCTGTAGTTTGTGTCGGTAGGAAGCGATGCTGCCAAAAATGTTTTCCTATATGTTGTGTAACATTATAATTGATATAATTGTTGTTATGCTTTGGCAATGTAAGATTGCTTGTCGTGCCAATAAAGGAAATCTAGAGGTTCGGAGCTGCACTACCTTGTTGAGCCACCAGGACGCTCCACGTGATACCAATATAATTGTCGGTTTTGGTTGTTTTTAAGCCACTATAATTGTGAAATTAAAGTCAAACAGTTGTAATAACACACGTCTACCGGTTGACAACGAGCTGTGTGAGGATCTGTTGACATCGCAATATGAAAATTCAGGCAGACAATTACATTTTTCTCAACCCAACTGATGGAAAGGCACCTACTTCATATCCTATTTATTGAAACATTTCTAGTATTGGTTGATGATTTTCCCTAAAATTCTGATTGGAAACACATTGTGGAACTGTGGAAATGGTGGAAATAGTCGTAATCCATCAAGATCATAATCCGCTCGTATAATTGCGATCGGGCAAATATGCCATAGTTGTGACCGCTCTAACTGTACGAGTATGAGAAAGCGATTAAAAGTGCTGACAATAACTGACATTTCAGTAAAGTTTGGCTTTTCTCTACACATTAATATATCATCATTCTATTAAGATTGTTTCTGCTTTTCTTCCTATTGTTTCTGTTCAAATCAGTTTAAATCTGTTTATAGCTCTGTCATCCCTGCGGACAAACACCCTGGCTTTCACTCTGTTTGTACTTATATTTACACATTTCTTATATTAGATCACTCTCTATGCATTTCAATGTTTTCCTCTTACTGGGTTTCATTTCCTGACTGTCCGTGCACTTTAATGTTTTTTATCTGTGCTCAGTTTTATCTGTATTGACTGTCTGTCTCCGTCTCTGTTTTCTCTTCTTGTTTCATATTGATTGATGTCCTAATCTTTGTAAAAAAAAAGAAAAACCCTTTCAGGCATGTTGTGTCACATCGGGGCTTTAAATAAACTTGACTTGGCACTCAAAGTAGCGAGATGGCTGACGCGGTAGTTTAAACACGCTAAAAGGGAACCTTGAAGCCTCTAGTACAAACAAAGCTTTGGTTTTTGTCTAACCTGGCAGACCAAGAATGTGAGACGACAAAGGGGAAAACTAGAATCATCATTGGCAAGAGGGAAACTCTCAGAGAATCAAAGGACTCGGGTGAAAATCAGATTTGGCATTAATGCTTTGTTTTGATCAGGCCATGATAGACTAGTGCTCCCTCTACTGGTCATAAATCCCATAGGAACGCCAATAACTAGAAAAGACATGTAAATAGACAAACAGTGACAGCCGGTTAGCCCAGCTGTCACAAAATTAACAAGGTCAGATTCATTTTTATAGGGTTGGGTCACATTAGATCCAAATAAAACACTTCACCTAACTGAATGAAAAGGCTTTGCTATTTGGATCTTAGGGTGGCCCTGAGAGCTCATAGCCCTGCAACTGAAGAAAATAGACATGCAAATAGACAAAAAACAGGCAAATGAAGAAAACATCATCAATATGTCAGAACGCACTGCAAATCCGGACTTTAAATGAACTGCATGGCAGAACGCTTTGCAAATACGAAAAACACAACCACATTAATGGAAAACACAACCACATCAACAGAAGTGCATTACTTATAGCAGACGCTTTAATCCAAAGCGTCTTACAAACACCGACGGACGCAGCCATCAGGAGCAATGAGGGGTTAAGTGTCTTGCTCAAGGACACTACAGCATGCTAGCAGGATGAGCCTGGGATCTAACCAGCAACCTTTAGATTACTAGACCACCAGCTCTACCTCCTGAGCTACCATCCCATTAATGGAAAACACAACAGTATTCATGGAAAACACAACCACATTAATGGAAAACACAACCACAATTACGGAAAACACAACTGCAGTGGCAAACAAAACTGCATTAACGGAAAACACAATCGCATTAACAGCAGACACAACTGCATTAACAGAAAACAAATGCACATCAACGGAAAGCACAAACGCATCAACGGAAAACACATCCGCATTAATGGAAAACACAAATACAAAAGCCACATTACAGAAGTGAGCCACCACGGATGCACCAATTTATCTGCAATAAAATATAATAAACTTAATCATTTTGTGTCTGTGATTATTTATGAGAATTTATACAAGTAATACCCTGGAGCCGCAACTAAAACAGACCAATCGCGCCAATGGACACCACCGTGTCCAAATCCTCAATCTGCTTCCTCCATGCAATTAATAAATAGAAAAATGACAACTTTTGCGATGTTCCAGAGAAAACAGCTTCTACTGGCTCTGTGATAGTGTTGTTGTTGACCATGCACGCAGCCCACGGATGCCATCCTCCCCATGCTCCTGCCCCCTTTGAGCCTTGGTGGCCATGGTGCCCTTTATTATAGGGCGTGTTTTAGCTTTTGTTTGTTTGTTGTTGTTTTGAGTGGGCATCGAGAGCTCGTTGGAGGCAGCTTTATTACACTCGGGCCAAAAGAGGGCTCCCCAACACGAAAGACCCCTGTTTTAGTGGGACGGCTGGAAGGGCAAGGATGATGGGGCGAGCTGCAACTATAGTGCTTTAATGAGTCGCATATTCCATAATAAATACCTTTATTTAGCCGCTAGGAAAAGGAGAAAAGGCAGTCCAGACAACAAGCAGGAAGCGGTTTTATCTTGTGGGCAAGATATGAATATTCATGAGGTACGCCGTCTGATCACGTCCCCACCGGTCGAGTCCAAACAAATTTTTATTGGTGGAGCTGGATGGAGAGAATATATACTGTATATGGGTGGAAATGGTAAATCCAATCCATTATTGGAGGCCAGCCCAATAAAAAAAAAATCTCAAAGGAAAGCATGCATGCTCACGGGTTCCCGCAGAACTTCCAGGTCAGCGGCTGAGCCAGTGTCCAGGCAGCAATCAGGCGGCAGCAGCAGCGGCGGCAGTGATGGTGTTTATCAGAGATGTTATTTGGGAGGTGAGGGCGAGGTGAAAGGGGGTAACAGAATTTACCAGGGGCCTCATTAGATGCACATTCGTTCGGAGCCTGTCATGATGGAGCGGCGGCGTACTCCTACACGGCGGGGCCCGGCGCCGGGGGGCCTCCCATCTTTGCTCACCTCACACCTCGCTAATGGCACATATTGAGGGGTCATGAATAGCCCCACAATGAGTCACCCTCATAGCAGCCGAACGAGGCCTCGTTAGCTCCTCCGGAGGGATCCTGAGACCGTGGGTTTCACCTCCGTTCAGTGGACGTCGGTCACTATTGATATTTACTCTCATGTCGGTCTGCAGCCCGTTTAAGGAATTGTTTATCTGCCAACAAGATGACGGGATACCATACCATTCGCACACATGCCCCAAACTCTATTCCCTCTCGAAGGCTGACTCTCCTCCCGGAGTGCATCCTTCTCATTCTGGTCCAATCCGCCTCTCTACCTCTACCCCACCCTCTCTCTCTCTCTCTCTCTCTCTCTCTCTCTCTCTCTCTCTCTCTCTCTCTCTCCCTCTCTGTCTCCCTCTCTGTCTCTCTCGCTCTCTCTCTTTCTCCCACCACCCTATCTTTTTCAATAGCGCTCTGGCCACCGCCTGAGCCCCGGCGGTGGATTAGATCACTCTGTGTAAACCCGTCGAATAGAGTTCCATCGGGGGAACATTGGGGCCTGGGAACGGTTGGGGCTGTTTCATGGGGAAAGTTATCCCTCATGTGGGAGCTAATGTGCTGTCGGCCACGTCCACCACTGTGCCGGGGCCTGGATGTGTGGGACCCAGCCACTGCTGCCCACTGCAAGATAAAAATCCCCGGCAGCAGAATAATAAAAAATAAATTAAAAAAGCACAAGCCCCATAAAGGGATGGGGGGTGGACAGGTGGACAGGTGGATGGGGAGGAGGGGGATGGTTTTATTAGCCCCGCAGCCCGGCCGGTGGAGGCTTTACGGGGCTGCGTGCAGGGGCGGGACAGTTCCATTTCCAAGGATGTGTCTACTTCCGCTGCCCCGTGAGCGTAAATATATATATACAGCCACAAAATATATATATCAGCCACAACATTAAAACCACCACTAATAACCACTAATATTGTGTAGGTCACCCTGGTGCCCCCAATACAGCTGTGACCCATGGAGGCACGGACCCCCAAGACCTCTGAAGGTGTCCTGTGGTATCTGGCACCAAGACGTTTGCAGCAGATCCTTCAAGTCCTGGAAGTCGCGAGGTGGGACCCCCATGGATTGGCTCGTTGTTCTCAATGTTCTCAAAAGACAGTAAAACTCGGGAGGAGAGGCAGCACTACGCCTGGTTTGAACCGCAAAGAGCAGTAACTCTAAAGATGACAGAACCGACAGAGAAGGAAGAAAAACTGGCCGGTCCTGGAATCCACCAATCACACTTTCAGGTTCACATTCATCTTGAATCTTGACAAGTGAATTAAATATATACAACAATGAATATATCAGTCTGAGTATTGAATGATCTAGCGCTTTAATTTATGAATTAAACCATGTAAACAAACATGTTTTGGAGAGAAATGAACCGATCCTGGCCACGACAAATTCCTTCTATATAGAACTGTACTCAACGGAATAAACTCACTCCGGTTCTTGTTTGGATATTTACTTTGCCGATATACAGTAGTATGTAAAGCTATGTTCAATTATAAAAATTATGACCATATCCGTAAAAAATGGGATTTTGAATGTAATGTAATGTAATTTGTAAATAAGGGAAATCTCCCATGTTCAGAGAGTGACGGAGAAGGGTCCCTGTTAAGCATGTTTTTTTTTTTTTTAATTAAACACAGTTTTAATTGATTTTGTTTGGAGACATGAACAGCGGATCCCGCAGCGCAGCCGAGATTGCGGAGATGTCCGGCGCCGCCAACCTCTTATGATCATTATTTTTAGAAAAAGTTCAAAATACGGGATATCTACGGGAAAATAGAACAAAAAAAAACAAAAAAAAAAAACGGGAGGAGAGTAATGAAGGGCAAAATACGGGAGGATCCTGGGTAAAAATGGGAAGCTTGACAGCGATTGTTACGACTGGAGCAACATCACCTTAAGTGCGGTGCACTCATTGTAAAACAAATGTTTGGACTCACGGGCGATGGGGAATAAAGCAGACGCTCACAGATTGGGATGCAGATCAGCTACACCTGGTTGCCACTTCCCAACAAGAGCCCCTGCTCCCAGCAGGGCCCCCTCCGCTACTCTAGCAAAATTGAGCGGCTTCCCGGTGGCTTTAGTAATTACACCACCCATCAGGCCGGGGGATGGCGGAGGAATACCAATGAGCGGGGGAAGAGATGGGGGACGACAAAGCCACCGTGACGGCACCGGGCATCACTCATGTGAGGGCGTGGACGGACGGACGGACGGACGGACGGACGGACGGACGGACGGACGGACGGACATTTTGCTCATGACCGCGCATCCCCTTCCAAAATGAAGACACTGCTCACGGCGGACGGAAAGCAGCAGCTATTCCATACAAATGAAATTAGATGGAATTCTACTCGGGCGGAGGGGGAGGGAGAAGGGGCGAGGGAGTAAGAAAAAACCCTGTGAGGAGAAAACTGGATGTCAAATTAAATTTGACAGACAGCACTGTCTTTCTTTTTTTCCTTTTTTTTCTTTTTCATATTTTAATCTCATTTACCGCCACCGATTCCTCTCTCTTTCACCCTCAAGTTGACAACGGTGGCATGTGGCCAATTTCAGTGAGTGGGAGACGCAGAGAGGCGTTGCATCGCAGGGGTTACTGCGAGGATGCGCCCCGTCACTCAATTTAGGGTTGGATCGAGAGGGAGGCGGCCACTCAGAGGAGGAGGTGGGCGAGGAGGAGGAGGCGGAGGCCTGGGGGAAAGAGAAGAGACGGAGCGGCAATCAGACGGAACGTCCATCTGGCTGCACACTACTCCAGGCGACGAGGCCTTCTGGGAGAGCGAGGGACCGAGAATAGAACGGAGAAACTTTTTAAAAGTTTTTATTTCTATTTTATTTATTTATTTATTTTTAAACCCGGGGGGGGGGGGGGGGGGCACTTCCACGTCTCCGCGGCTGATGTTCCGTCCGCCCCGCCCGGAGTTCTGGTGGGGATGCTCGACTCGCAAACGACTCGTTCACGCGGAACCACTTGTTGAAATGAGTGGGAGTCGCTCTGGCGAAGGGAGTCGTTCGTTCGGTCACTGACTCGGGGATGAGTGTGAATCTCCTACTCGAACAAAAAACCCTGACTGGATTCAACGAAAGTGAAAAAAGGCCACGAGGCGTCGCACAAAATACTCTTTGAAAGTCACTGAAGAGCCACGCGTGAAGAGCCGGATCTCCCGGAAAAGAAAAAAGAGCCGAACATCCCGCGGCCAATTTCCCGACATTGCCCGGGGAAGGACGGAGCGGCGGCGCGGTGCCATCCCGGAGCGGCGGAGAAACCTCCCACGACTCCCAGGCACCGAAACGGCGAGCGAGAGTCAAGGCGGGAGACACCTGGCGCCACGGGAGCCGCCGCCCTTCAGGACGGCTCTCAATCTGGACTCTGAGTCTGGTCTCCGCCCACCTCCCGGGCAGAGTGCCGACAGCCCATGATCCAAGAGGGAGGGAGGGAAGAGGGAGGGATGGATGTATGGAGGGAGGGAAGGAGGGAGGGAGGGAGGGACCCACCAAACTGTGCAACACCAACGACAACAAACAAAACTTATCTGCATCCAAACTTGGCAGAGGAGCGACGGAAAACGAGCGAATGTGTTTTCATTGATAAATGGAGGGAGAGAGAGAGAGGGAGAGAGAGAGAGAGAGAGAGAGGGAGAGGGAGAGAGAGAGGGAGAGAGAGAGAGAGGGGGAGAGAGAGAGGGAGAGAGAGAGAGAGAGGGAGCACCATGCCTCGCTCTATCGTCCAGACAACAGTATCTCTCTCTCTCTCTTCCGTTTCCAAAGCCCCCTGCTGCCTTGCACTTGGCTGGGACCCGCCTCACGCCTCTCATGGTCGCCACAGATTTATCCATCCCTCCATCGCTCCATCCATCCCTCCATCCCTCTGTCCCTTGATCCATCCATCCATCCCTCCCTCTACCATCCCTGCATCCTTCTATCCCTCCATCCTTCCATCCTCCCTCCATCCCTCCCTTTATCAATCCCTACCACCCCACTTTATCCCTCCCTCCCTCCATCCATCCTCCCCTCCCTCGCTCCATCCGTCCCTCCCTCAGTCCCTCCCTCTGTCACCCCTCCCTTCCATCCATCACTCCCTCCCTCCATAGCACCCTCCATCCCTCCATTCCTCCCTCAATCCATCCATCCCTCCCTCTCTCTCTCCTTCTATCCATCCCTCCCTCCATCACTCCATCCCTCTCTCAATCCATCACTCCATCCATCCGTCACTCCCTCCCTCCTTCCATCCATCCCTCCCTCCCTCCCTCCATCACTCTATCCCTCCCTCAATCCATCACTCCATCCATCCGTCACTCCCTCCATCCCCCCTCCCCGCCGCTCTTCTTTTCCTCCATGCGGAGTCAAGCTACTGACGGGCAGATGGGCAGACGGGGGGAGACATTGTTCCCCCGACCGACAGCTAATTGGGGAAGACTGGGGAGGGATAAGGCGGCGACGTCCGGAAGTCTGGGCATGATGGGAAAATCGATGCAGCCTTCCAACGCGGTTGCATCATGTCGTGGCGAAAGTGCCGACCCGCGGACTAATGCTGTCTCAGCTGGGAGTCATTAGGAGTCGTATCTGACCCCTGACCCCGAAACTCTGACTCAACCCCGCCTTGGAAACACGCAGGCCCCCGGCGGAGGGCGGGGGGCGCGGAACGCAGCTAACGTGCTAACGTGCTAACGTGCTAACGTGCAATTATTGGATTTTCTTAGATTTCGGCTTTCCGGTTCAAATCAACCTTCATTTTCATTACTTACACATTTTCTTTTGGTTGTTTTTGTGTTTATTTTGTTTCCTGTTTTTGTGTTTTGTTTTTATAGGTTATATATTTAGTTTACTCAGGTTTAGTGTATATTACCATATTACATTGTGTGCATTTAGTTGTCAGGTTTTATTGCATATTTCCACATCTTTCATATTTTTGCACCTTCTTTAATTAATTGTCATTTTATTATTTTTATTTTGCATTGCTTTATAATACTTTGATGTGAGCTATTGCTGACACTGCAATTTACCTCCTGGGAGGTTGCGGAGATGGCTCTGTCTCCATCACGCCATCGTCTGTCCTGATCCAAGTCGCCTTAGTTCTCTTTAAAATGTTCATACGAGAAGAAACTAACCAAAGCAAATAGATCCAGAATGAAAACACAGGAAACGTTGATGAAGCATAATGTTTAGGGAAGGTGGGTGTGGCGCTTTGGGAGCACCGGAGGGCGGATGTATCGACGGGGACCCAAATCTGCGTTGCGATTCGGTCCGCTGGATATCAGCACTATAGGAACCGGTGCTGTAGTGGTGCCGGGTCTCCGTACCCAACCCTAATCATCACTCTCGCCGGTTCTCAAAATCCAGTCTGATTGCGAGCCGCAAACTGTGGGAAGAAAACAAAAACACGAAATCGAACAGTATTTGCCTCGCTCCTGAAGGAAACGGTGCCGGTCCTCCATTTGTTCAGCCCCAAAAAGCGTTGCTACCTCCACCGCCTCCGTCCCTAGATCCCCACCCGATCCGTCCTGTGTATCAATAAACGTCCGCCCTTCATCCCTCCATCACGCCGCCGAGGCCGTTCATGCATCCAGGATGGAATGTCCGGTGACGTATTTACGGAGGTTTATGAAGGTAATCAAAGTAACGCCATTTATTTGTTGACTTTTTTCCTTGAATTACATTTTCAATTAGTTATCTTTCCATGAAAAACTGAAAAAGTTGTGTTATTTCTGTGAGTCATCACCATATCACGGCTTCTATTTTTCCGTCGCCTCTCTGGATCTTGAACGCATCACTCAGTCGTACATTAGAGTGGGGTCGACTCGGCGTGGTCACAAGTTTTTGTGGACGACCGTTTTTCGTATTTTTTCAAATAATAAAATAAATATAATAATTAAAAATATAATAATAATAATAATAATAATAATAATTATTATTATTATTATTATTATTATTATTATTATTATTATTATTATTATTACAACAGTTCTGGATGTTTGATGTTTTTGTGATCAACAGGAGCTTGGTTTAGGAATATTTCATTATAAAAATTGCCGAACTAAGGTTGTGAAAACCTTCCTGAGTTAAACCTGAGCCAGGGATGGTGAATGGAGAGGATGGTGCTGGGGTGGTGGTGGTGGTGGTGGTGGTGATGATGATTTTCAGTTGTCATGGTGATGTGGTGTGACATCCCCCTCGCTGTGACAGGTGTGTGTGCGTGTGTCTTAATGCTGATATAACAGCTGATTCCTCCAGCGCTCCCCAGTTGCGGCCGGGCTCCTCCATTCCATCGCACACCGTATGCTCACACACACACACACTCACACACACACACACACACACACACACACACACACACACACACACACACACACACACACACACATCACTATGACAGTTGTTCTATTTGATTAGCTGTACTTCCTGAGTCCAAACCGCCTCCACATGCTGAAAAAAAGAGCAAAATAAAATTCAACCCCAAGAAGTTATTCGCTGCCAACATGAGATTTGAGGTTGGAAGGAAGAAAAATTGGAAGAAATATATAAAATATTACAAATAAAATTAATTCAAGAAAAAATAAAATTACATAACTGAAAAATAATTAATTTAATTTAATTTAATGTAATTTAATTAATTTAATTTAAATGAAATTCTATTAAAAAAGAAAAAAGAAGCCCAAAATACAGTACATACATATAATATTGTAATATAATACTATATATATATATACATATATATATATATAAATTTTTTTTTTAATGCATCCCCCAAAATAATCTGTAGTATTATTATTTTCCTTCCATTAACGCAGCATCAATCGGATCATTTGGTGATAAAACTCTTCATTAGCTGTATTTGCCGCTGAGACGGGTCATGAGGCTCCGGGATTAGCGGCTGATTCGGTTTATGTTTGGGCGTCAGTTTGGGTTTGGTTTCAAACCAACTCCTTAATAGAGTCCCAAGGTTCTCTCTCTTTCTAATCGTCCACCGTTTAGAAAATCGTCCATCGTTATTTATCCCTTTCTTTTGTTCTTTCTTTCTTTCTCACACGTTCGTTTTGGAGCTGAAATCACAGGAATATTCAGAAGGAGTCACCCTGACAGGAGAGGGGTGAGGGAAAGGGAGATGGAGAGGGGGGAGAGATAATGAGGGGGAGAGAGAGGAAAAAGTCGGGAGAGAGAGAGAGAGAGAAAGAAGTGGGAGGTAGAGAGAGGCAATGGAAGAGAGGGAAGGAGAGGGGGAGAGAGAGGGACAGGGAGAGAGCGAGAGGGGAGTAACTGAGTGAGAGAGAGAGGGAAGGAAAGGTAGAGCGAGGGAGGGCGAGCGAAATAGAGATGGAAAGAGAAAAGAAAGAGGGGGAGATCGCCCCCCATGAGTTCACAGCACAAACAATAAAAACAAAAAATTTAAATAAAATAAAAAAATTAAAAATGTACACAACAAACAATAGACCCAAAAATAAACAATAAACCAGTGAAGTCCCAAAATGATGTCAATGAAATGGTAAATTAATTAACAAGGATGAATCATTGAAGCAGGGGCCCCCTGGGGCCTCCTGAAGGACCCTCTGAGGGGCCCCGAGCCGCCCGTTGACAACCTCTACTTGGAGCCGTTGTTCATCTTGTTTCATTTGTTTGCTTCAACAACTTTCATCAAAACGAAACATTTATTGATCGAGTCGCAGGAGAGAGACATTGGTGAGTGAGTGAAGGTGTGAATGAGTGAATGTTTGGATGAACGGATGCACGGGTGAATGATGAATGACTGGACGACCGCAAGTGCAAAAGGGTGAAAAGTGAATGGGTGAATGAGGATGTGTGAATGAATGAATGAGTGAACAATGAATGTTGAGCAAAACAAATACATTTGTGAATGTTTAATTGAATGAACGCATGAATGAGGTCACGGGTGAACGTGTTATGGTGTGAGGTGGATGTGTGAAAAATGAATGAACGAGTGAAAAAATGAACGAGTGGACGTGTGATTGAACAAATAAATGAGTAAGCAAATGAATGAATGAATGAATGCATGAATGAACGAATGAATGAGTAAACAAATTAATGAATGGACGAATGAATGAATGAATGGATGTGGGGTGTCTGCAGCTTAAGTGGATCAGTGCATTGGGCCTCACAGTGTTTACTGCTCAGGAGCCTCTGCTGCCGGGGCATCGGCCCAAAACCTACACCCACAAGTAGGCCATACAAATGATGCAGAGAGAGAGAGAGAGAGAGAGAGAGAGAGAGAGAGAGGACGTAGGCCCATGAGGATGAACTGGGACACCGTCAGAATGGATAAACGCTGCCAAACACTAAATGCCATTAAACTGGAATGCGGAAAATTTGGGACCGGCATGACAATATGCATGTTACCACGGAGAGCTTCAGAGGAATGCAAAAATTTGAGAATGCAAAAATAAAAAATTTAATAAAATAAAAAAACACACACCACAGTCTATATATACAGGAGAATACAAATATGTGGGAACCACAAATCAAAAGGCACCTTACAATTAATAAGTTAAAGTTAATACATTTAGGGTTGTTCCTAACACTTTGTACAATTTGTACAATTAAATAATCCCACGGCGACACCATGATCCTGTTCAGAAGTCAAAACAGCAAGAAAATGTAGAACTAGGTTGGCTTATTATTATTATTATTATTATTATTATTATTATTATTATGACCTAATGGTGATTAGGTCATTAATTGTTAATGATGCAACACTTGCACAAGATTTCCTCATAACAAACAAATGTTTTGAATGGACTCTGGAGTCACTCCGGCAAAAGAGCGAATCTTTGACTCACCGACTGAAAGCAATTACTGAGAACTGAACTAAAGACAAAAAAAAAAAAGGTCAATGCATTGATTTACACTTTGCATTCCACCAAAAGAAATAGAATCAAATGAGTCGTCAGAATTTCATTGACAGCTTAAGACCGGAACCGAATCCCTCGACGCTGCCTCGCGGTGCAGGAAGCCCTCCCTGGCATTGGTCTGAATATCGCCGGAAGGAAGCGCTCGTGAACACGCTGCGCATCCGCAGCCGAACGCGAAAATACGGGAACTTTTGAGCGGAAAGAGAAACCTTTGTCGCCCCGCCGCACGCACGGCCCCCTGCTCCGCCCGTGTGTGGGGTTAAGTCGAATTAAAATGCTAATTTGAAACGCCGCGCGCCCTGACTCCGCCGTCACATTCTGTCACATTCCAGATAAAAGATCCAGATTAAAGCGGCCCCGGAAAAACAGGTGTATTTTTATTTCCCGCCGCCTTTGTTCCGCGATCTTCGACTAAAGAACAGAGGATTTCTTTACCTCCATCACCCCCATTGTTCCCGAAAGGGAGGAGGATAAAAGGATGAAAGGATGAAAGGAGGTGGGACTAAAAATAGTCCCATGGTGTCAGCAGCATTGAAGGAGGGATGGAGGGACGGAGGGACGGAGGGACGGAGAGACGGAGGGACGGAGGGACGGAGGGACGGAGGGACGGAGGGACGGAGGGATGGAGAGATGGAGGGACGGAGGGATGGAGAGATGGAGGGATGGAGAGATGGAGGGATGGAGGGATGCTGCACTGAGGACACAGCTGCATTATGGGGGAGGGGAGGGGCGAAGGAGGAGGAGCTGTCTCTGAGATGCATGGGCACAATTAAAACTGCAGCAAAATCCCAAAATATTACAAATGTCCGAAGGGCAGCAAAATGTCCCAAAGTTTATCTCAGAAGTCAACGACCAACATTTCACGCTCCAACTCATTTGTTCTGGGAATCGGCCAAAGGTTTGTCATAATGATGGACGGAGGGACGGACAGACAGACAGACAAACGGACGGACAGACAGATAGATGGTTGGTTACACAGACAGACAGACAGACAGACAGACAGATAAATAGATAGACAGACAGACAGACAGATGGATAGACAGACCTGTAGATAGACCGATAGATGGATGGATGGATGGATAGACGGATAGATAGATCGGTGGATGGATGGATGGATGGATGGATGGATGGATGGATAGCCAGACAGACAGACAGACAGACAGACAGACAGACAGACAGACAGACGGGATGAGCATTACAATTGACAAAGGAAACCATGCGCGCCAATGCCTCCTGACCCTTGAAGCCCTTGAAGCCCTTGAAGCCCTTGAAGCCGGGCTCCCCGTGCCTCCGTAACCAGGTGAGGAGACGGCGGCGAGCGAGTCCCGGCGCCGCGCAGGGATGAAGGATGTTCACAAACATCAAGGAGCGGCGAGCAGGCGTGGCCCCCTTCCTGGGGGGGAACAGAAGAGCTGTCGCCCCCCCGACGCATCAGCCTAAACAGGGCTGCACCATGTGCGAGGGTGTAGCAGCACTCACTGAGGGCACAGCAGCGCTTGCGGGCTCCCTCTGCCGCGCCCCCCGCCCCCGATAGTCACGCCCCCTGTCGCCCGCACACAGTGCCGTCTGCTTCTCGCCGCTGGGTCCCGTGCGCTGCGGCTTGTCATGGCGTCGGCTCATTAAAGATTTCTTGTTTTCAGCCGTTTGTTGTCGTTGTTATTATTAATATTTTTATTATGGGTTCAGGGACGGCCCCGTTCCGTCCCGTTCCAGAAGAGTCTTAAAAAGCGGTGTCGCGTCACGCGTCCGCACGTTACTTTGCGTTCCAATGGGACTTGATTAAGTGAAAACAGGATGTTTTTTTCTGGGCTGGTCCATCGGTGGAAGGATTTTTCGGTGGAAGGTTTTTCAAAGGATTTTTTATCAATCAATCATTCAGTATATACTGAATAGCAGTAATAAGGGTTTTTCTCTATATACATTTAATACAACGGTGCCTTTCACAGCAGCTTTGAGGTCCCCTTCAGAACCCCTGAAGGGGACCTTGAGAATTATTTATTGACAATTATTTAAGTTTTATTGCCCCCCTCCCGACAGTTCAGATGAAATACCCGCCCCTGGTGTGACCCTGATGGGGCATCTAATGAGTCAAGATTCAAGAGGTTCCTTTGTCACATACATATACACACGTTCATACATATATGCAGTAAAATGTGATTGCAACGCACCCTGGGATTATGCACAATAACTCCTTAAAATACTAAAATGTGATGAGAGATCATGTCAATATTATTATTATTATTATTATTATTATTATTATTATTATTATTATTATTATTTTTTTTTTTTTTTATATTATTATTATTATTATTATTTATCATTGTTATTTATTATTATTTATTGTAATTTTAAAATATTTTAAAACATTATCATCATTATTTTATATTTTATTTTATATTTTAGTTAACCCAGGTTGAAGCCCCATAAAATAACATTCCTTAAAATTGTTCCCGATCCATTTCACCCCTCCCGAAAACGGCACAGAAACAACCCGACAACCAACACGCGTGGCCCCTCGTCTGCGCCGCGCGCTGATCCGTGGAACCCGGGTTTCTTTTCCCTCCGACAAAGCGGCGGCGTTGGCCGCCGTGCCGCGTTGGCGCCGACACTAGGACCACGCGGCGTCCGGTGGTGGGCGCCGCGCCAACCGGGCGCCACAATGGCCACCTGCCTTGTGAGACAAGCCGGGTATCTCCAAGGACAATGTGTCGGGGGCCGACAATCTGGGCCGCCGGCAGCTGGGCCTTTGTCCGCACGTCTGGCGGCGACACCGGCAGACAACTACACCGCGCTACACCCGTGTTTCCTGAGCCGCCCCCTGTTTATCACCTCGGAACATATTGCCGCCGTCCGGACCGAGCGGCCCCCGGCGGAAAGACGGGGCTGGAAGTCGGCAGAAGCGAGGGGGTAAAAATAGGGATGAAGCGAGAGAGGGAGCGGGGGAGAGAGGGGGAGGGTGGAGAGAGAGAAAGGGAAGGAGTCTGGACATTGGAGGGTGGTGTTTAGGGGAAGAGGCACATTAAGGGCGGATGGATTTAAACGGGTGTTCCCTCTCCTCTCAGCTCCACCTGTTGTTCTGCACATTAACCGTTCACACACCGGGAGGGGGTGAGGGTAGAGAAGAGGGTGGAGTAGAGACTGGAGTAGAGGATGGAGTAGAGGGTGGATTAGTGGGTAGACTTGAGAATAGAGTAGAGGGCGGAGTAGATAATGGAGTAGAGTGTGGAGTAGAGGGAGGAGTAGAGGGTGGAGATGGTGATGACAATGGTTTGTTGTGGTGTGGGCGGGGGGGGGGGGGGGGGGCAACAACAAAAAACGCTGGCGTCACCGTTTCTGGAGCTGATGAACAGCCACCCCCCCACCCTCCACCCACCGCTAGCAGCTAGTAATTCACTTGGGGGGGGGGGGGCGGGAGGGAGAGGGGAGACAGGAGGGTGGGGGTGGGGGGGGCAGGAGTGCCCTTGTGGCTCTCGGCACAAGTTTATGATAATACTAATAAATGATGACGCACGAGACATTAAAAAACTGTGATTGGCACTAAATCAAACAGGACCAGAGAGAGAGGGGGGGGGGGGAGAGGGAGAGAGGGAGAGAGGGAGAGAGGGAGAGAGAGAGAGAGAGAGGGAGAGAGAGAGAGAGAGGGAGAGAGGGGGAGAGAGGGAGAGAGAGAGAGGGCTGGGGAGAGCGAGGGATGGATGGAGAGAGGGAGGAGGTCAATGATAAAGGATGTCTGCTGCAGCCAGCCTGTTCCTTTCCCCCTGTTCATCCATCCATCCATCTATGGCTATACTATGCTCTCTGTTCTGAGATCTCCTCCTCCTCCACCTCCACCTCCTCCTTCATGAGCCATCCACTCTCTCTGTTACACTCTCTCTCTTTTTCGACTCATGTTGTACACGTTCCATTTATTTTTGTTTTTCTTTATTGACCACACCTCTTCCTGAGTTACGAGTCGGCGTCCAAAAAATATTATTTCAATTATAATTATTGATAATATTATTATTACTATTAATTAACTATTTTTAATAATAACAATAATAATAATAATAATAATAATAATAATAATAATAATAACATCATTATTATAAACAACAACTTTACTACTACTACTACTATTACTACTACTACTACTACTACTACTACTACTACTAATAATAATAATAATAATAATAATAATAATAATAATAATAATAGAATGTTGTTCTTCTTATTATTATTAATATTGTTAGTAGTATCAAGTGTAAAACATTCATTTCATCACATTTCACTGCATATATGTATGAAAGTATGTGTATGTATGTGACGAATAAACCTCTTGAATCTTGAAAACATCTGATAAGGTCGACAAAGAAAATCAGGAAATAAAAAAAACCCTGAACGGCTGGAAAGAACAGAAAGACATTTAGGATTGATGAAAGAAACGAAAAAAATATGAATTTGCTTTTCATGATGTGACTTACACATCACTATCCAGCGCCCAGTTTGTACGCGTTTACTCAGGTCATCTCCAGATTGAAGAGATAATGAAGCTGATCACTTTAATCTCACCGGTTATTAGGTAATTCATTCATTCATTCATACATCCGCTCGTCCCTTTCATCCATTCATTCATTTACTCATCCATCCAGCCACCCATCCACCCATCCATCCATCCATGCATCCATTTACTCATTAAGCTATTCATTCATTCATCTATTTACTCATTCATCGATCCATTCACCCATAACGGCATTTCACTGCATATATGTATGAATGTATGTATATGTATGTGTCAAATAAACCTCTTAAATCCTGAATCATTCATCCATCCATTCATTCATTCATTCCTTCATTCACCCATTCATCCATCCATTGATGATTAATCCATTTTAATCACGTGGCGGTCAGAGGTGCAGAATTTGTTTCAATCAATATCAATTTGTTGAACAAACCCCGTTGGCTCCAGGTCCATTACCGCCCCACGCAGCGTCCTGATCATCAAACTGGGAAATGGAAATTGTCCAACACTGATTAAAATCATAGAAAAAAAAAACCCACAAAAATCCTCTGACCCTCAGTTTAAATGTAGTGCAGTCCAGCTCTGAATAGAAACGGAATTATACGGGAAGGTAGGAAACAATCTAGACCCAAATCAAGTACACAAAACTTTACATACAATATATATATACATACATCCACACATACATACATACATACACACACACACACACACACATATATACACAGTATATATACTGTATATATATATAGTAAATGTAATGAGATATGAGATATAGTCTAATAAGAAACAAAATGTATGTACAACAATCCTTAAATAATCCAAATATGATAAAGAAATGCATTGGATTCTAGACTGAATCTTGAATGTCGTGCTGAAAGCCGCGGAGCCACACGAGCCACACGGAGTCCACGGCCCCAAACACAGTGGATTTCAGGGTGTGGCCGCGCCGCGGCGGACCACCGCGTCGCACCAAATGGAAGCGTCTCCCGGGGGGGAATGCCTTTCAACGCCACGTACGCCGCCCGCCCCTTCCCTCCGCGCAGAGGAACGTCTACCGCCGCCCGGAGGCTCTGGGCGTCGCGTTCCAGAGGCTCAGCGGGTGAACACCGGCTCCCTCCCTCAAAAAGCCAAAAACAAAAACAAAAACAAAACGACTGCACCACAGCCCGGGCGGAGTCCCATTACTAAACCGCTCACACCTCAGCGATTTCAGCATTTCACCACAATGATTAAGTTCATTTAGCGGTGGGGAAAAATAGGGATGCTGATGGAGGTCATGGGGGACGGAGTACAAGGGGGGGCGGGGGACAATTACGCGCGCAGATTGGACAAAACCCTGCTGGCGCCGGTGCGAGCAGCTACAATCAACGGATGTTCCCGCCCCCAAACACGATGAGTTCCACGGCCGTCAACTTCGCCGCCGCCGTCGCAGAGGACTCGGCTGGGCCGGGCGGGGGGGCCATCTCTCAGAAGCCTCCGTTTATCCGGGGCGTGGAGCTCACTCCGTTTGAGTGTTCGCCACCCGGAGACGGGCACGTGGCCGCGCCAAAGGAAGCCACAGATAATTCGCCTTGGCGGGGTTTTTTTTAAGTTTTTTTTTGTTTTGTTTTTCCGAGGACGTGTAAATGTCGCCCGACGCACGCGGCGACGGACAACAGAGGTAAAAGCCGGGGCCGGTGCCGTCCGCGCCCACCCTTCATTTTACGACCATCGTTATCCCTGATCTTCCTTCACATGCCGGCGGCCGGGCCAGCGCGGCGGAGGGAGGGCGTCCCGGTCCCTAAGTGCCCTCGCCTGCTCCGTGGCACGATCAATCCCTAACGTATCCATTGTCTTTTTTGTCAATACGGACCTTTTATTACCTTGCTAATCCAATCGATAAAAAAAGGGGGCCGTTATATTTCACGGTGAGAGATGGCCTTCAAAGACATGACATTTATGGCGGGCGGCGCTCGCCGCCGTATAGCGGGGGCCATGCATTTCTCCAGGAATGCACTGCCGAGCACAAAATGTCTAACCCTCACCCCCACCCGCCCGCCCCATCCCCTGTCCAGTTCACTTTTTTTCTGTTTTGTTTTTTGTTTTTACTTTTTACTTTTTCGTGGACGGGAGACAGTGATGAAAACACAAGTTTGTGGAAATGGCGAAGCTGCTCGGGAACAAGCGCTTGAACATGTGCTGTGAGCGGCGCGAGGAGGCTGCACTCTGCACCTGGAATACTAAAGCCACGCCCGGGGAAGAGGAGTCATCAATCATGTGCGTACCTCCCCTGCGGTGGAGGAGAGGCAACCAGCCAGACATCCAGCCAGCCAGCCACCATCCATCCATCATACAGCCAGCAATCCAAACATTCATCATCCATCCATCCATCATCTAGCCATCCATCCATCCATCCATCCATCCATCCATCCACCCATCAATCCATCCATCATCCATCCATCAATCCATCCATCCATCCATCCAGTCAACCAACCATTTATCCATCCATCCATCCAACCAACCATTCAGCCATCCATCCATCCAACCAAGCATTCAGCCATCCATCCATCCATCCAACCAACCATTCAGCCATCTATCCATCCATCCATCCATCGAGCCAGCCAGTCACCCAGCCTTCATCCATCCATCCATCCATCCAGTCATCCATCCATCCAACAATACCGCCATCCATCCATCCATCCATCGAGCCATCCAGCCTTCATCCATCAATCTACCCAGTCAACCATCCATCCATCAGTGAACCATTCATCCATTCATTCATCCATCCCCGCCAGGCAGCGTCGGGGCCGTTCCCGGCCCGTGCAGTGGGTCAGCGGGGTGGACGCAGAAAGGTGTTTAGCTAAAAATAGTAAGTGCTTGACACGGCAGCGAGAGCGGACAAATAAAAACAGGTCACACCGCAGAAAAAAATGTATATGAGCGCTTTATCCGGAGGCCATTCCCAGTCTCCACGCGTGGACGTGCATATAACGAGCCGGGGTTTCAGCCGACGCCTTCAGAGAGGGCTCGGGGAGCGCTAAGTAATGTGTGAAGCTCCACCGGGAATGACTCAGTTGTCCGAAAAGCTCCCAAACGACCAAGCAGCATCGAGCGCCGCGTGGAGAGGGGCCCCGCGAGGAGCGCTGAGGCGGTGGGCGCTCCATCACAGGCCACGGGGGAAACGGTCCAAATCCGTCCGAATGCGGCCCGGCCCCGGAACTTGAAGGAGGGGGGCACGGGCGTCCGATCGGCAAAGTCCATGGCAACGCCGCGGCAGAAACGGGGGGGGAAGGTTACGTCGAGGGAATGTCCGTCGTCGTTGTCGCGGAGTCCGGCGCCAAGTCCATGGCAGAGCCCGTGACGGCCCCGTGGCAAGGGCCATCGATGAGTCCAATGCTGGAGACGGGCAGAGTTTGTCCGAGTCGGTCTCCCCTGACAACCAGGGACGGTGGGGGAGCCTTGGGACGGCAGGGAAGCCACGGGAGTAAATGTTTCATCGGAAGCTCTCGCACTTCAGAGGAGCCTCCTTCTTCTTCTTCAAATTTAGCTCCCCGCGTCTTTTTCCGCGGAAAGATTTCCCCTTCTGTCAATTTAATTAGGCTCCCATGACTGCGGCCCCTAATTTAAAGAAAAAAGAAAATGTGAATCTCTTCGGCTGGATGTCGGCGGATGTCCTGGCGGCGGCCAAATCATCACAGACCATGATGTTGCCTGAGCTGCTGTAATTAAACAAAGGGGGATTCGGGTTTCATATTTTAACCTGTTTTTTTGGGGGTTTCTCGACCCGTCTCGATCGGGTCCGACCTACCGAACCCCCCCCGTTTTAAAGCCCCCCGCCGCCGCTTCCTCCTCGGCATTCGGGCCCCGGGAAGCCGGATCTGAGAGCGGCGGAAAGCATGGCAATCTGCCGGACCCTGACCGCGGATCTCTGATCTCACCTCAAAGAAACAAACTCAATAAAAAAAATGAAAAAGTTTTAAAAAAAGAAGGTGTGGGGGGGGGGGCTTTAAGCTGAGCCGCCGCTGATCAGAGGACGAGGACGGAGGCGCCTGGAGACAGGGCCCCGGACGGAGCGGGCGGAGGCAATGGCTGCCAGTCGAGCTGTCCGGCGCTGGAAGGCTGCTTGAGCCGTCCAACTGCCTGACCCCCTCCGCTCACCCCTCTCACCCCTCTCACCCCTCTCACCCCTCTTCCGCCTGTCTGTGGTGATCAGTCGCTTTCGTCCCGTCTGTCTCTCTCGCTGCCGACTCCACTTGAACCTTTCATTTTTATTTTTTTTTCTCCTTCTGCGTCCGTCTCCGTCTCCGTCTCCGTCTCCGTCTCTGTCTCTGTCTCCGCGTTCAGGTGTTGATTTGTACACAACGGGACAGCTGTGATGTTGCCGTCGGCGTCAATAAAACCCCAAAAGACTTCTCCGCCAAACAGGATGGAGATGGGGACTTTTTCCCTTCAATAACACGGTAATCATTGGTCGACTTGTCTGAAGACTTGGATCCCCCCCCCCCGCCCCCGAAGTCCAAGTTTTTATAGACTTCTCAGCTGTAATTGTAAACATTAGAATATATTTCCCGAATTCACGCCTGGAAGAATGAGCTTCTTTCCAAGCAAAGCAAATAAAAACAGTGTTTTTTTATTGTAATAAAAACACAACATTTTTATTGTAGATCTATTCATGTTACTCTGTTTTCTAATTTAATGAAACAAAGAAAAAAACAACCTGTGCGTAACCGTGTGTAACAGGGACACTTTTTGAGTTACTATCTCACCCCCCCCAGCTAAAGAAAGAAGATGACCCTCCTTGATGGTCATTGTATAATTCGCACTCTGACGGTAATAACATAGTAATGTTATTACCGGCCCATACCCCTATGATAGTATACATATTTATTCATCCAACAGAACAGCTGTGATGTTTCCGTCGGCACCGATAAAACCCAGAACTTCTCCACCCATCAGGATGGAGGTGTGGACCTTGTCACTGTAGTAGCACGTTAATAACATAGTGATAAATTATACCAACTCATCCATTATCATCCAAGCCCGTGATATGTCATTATATACATAGAGTCATCCTTCATTATGATCTATAAAGTATTTATGTGTTTATTTCATACCCACAGCCAAACTATCGAACTGGACAGGAACCTTTAACTGAACGCATCCTGTGCATCAAATCCCCATTTGTACTTAACAGTTTGATATTTCCGGCTGGTTTCTGTGTGCCTATTTTTGTGTATGTGGCTATTTTCGATGCTTTTTTTTTAAATGCCAATTTTCTGTTAAGCGAGTCTTTATGAATCCCATCAATTGTATTAAATGAATGGTAACTAAATCAAGTCAGAATAAAACTGTTGCGGGATAACAATACCCCCCCCCCCGAAATAAGCATCGGTGAGATTTTATTTGTTGACTTTAGAATTTCCACCAATTTCCCTCAAAAATTATACATATATATATATATATATATATATATATATATATATATATATATATATATATATATATATACTTTTTTTTATAAATATATATTTGGGGGAGAGAAACAGAGACAGATGGAGGGAAACTTAATGAAACAGTTGATGAACGGCCTTTTGCATTCCTGCAAAGTGCTGATTCCAATAAAAAAAAACTGATTTCGAGGAAAGTGAAACTTCCAGATTCACATTGTTTTCTCAAACGATGCCTCCACCCAACTAACGTGTTTCATCCTTATGGTCCTCATACCATCACATATATACCGTACCCGCTGCGTCTTTCACTTCACCTGGTGCTCGTCAGCCTGATTACACTCAACGTCACATCATTAAAAAAACATTTAATTTCCCAGTGGGTGTTCGGAACCAGTCTGCAGAACATGACGAGATGTCCGTCTCCTTTGCGTTTGTATTTATTCATTTGTTCATTTATCTGTATTTTTTATGTTTGTATTTATTTCATTTTATTAATTGTATTTATTTATTTGTATTTTTTATGTTTGTATTTTTTTCCATGTTCTTTGATTTTAGGTATTCTTTTTATATATGTATTATATATTTTATATATATATATATATATATATTTTTTTTTATATATTTAAAATATATATTTCGATATTTTGTGTATGTATGTATGTATTTATTTTTTGTTTATTTAATTGAATTTAATTGTATTAAATTGTAAACGTTGACTTGAAAAGCCTCTATGACGCCCATGGCTGTTCCTAACCTCACATCAGACCTATTTTCTGTAGCACTAAGCAGTGGCACTGTATGGGGTGGGTAGGAGGATTCTTGGGGCCTATGACTGCGAGGGGCCAGGAAAAAAATATTACAACATTCAGTCATTTATTTTTTCCAATATTAAATTATAATGGTATCATCATTAATAGAATATTTTATTTACAGTGTAGTATTAAAGCTCATGGTTTATTTTTCTTTTCTTGCCCAACCCCGCAAAAACGGTGCTTGGGAGCAGCAAAACGTGAATTTCCGAAAGCTAAAACTGATTTAAAAAGAAAAAAAAGATTTGAGGTCCACTAGGTCCCGCAGGACAGGCTTTGCCGTCCGGCCAGGGCGACCATTGAGAGTCAGTCGGCTAGAAAGCTGGACTTCAAAGACTCGATCAGTACTTTGCTCGCAAGAAGGCTCGGCGCTTGGCCCTCGGTGAGTGGAGCCGAGCGAGGGCCGGTAATAAGTGTTAAATGGCGTGGCTGCGGATAGCGGATCACTACACACATGACGCCCACAGGCTGAGGACTGGATATATCTCAGAGTAATGGCTGGGTCAGGGCCGGCCGCCGGCATCAACACTCGGTTCACTCTGAGCGGTTGTTTACGGCCGGTTCGCCGCTGCGCGTCCCCGCTCCTCGTTGCCCCAAACAAAACGAATAAAAACAGCGGGTCCTTTTTTTTTTTTTTTTACTTTACATGTTTTCAGATGTCCTTATTGAATGACACAAAAATAAAGCGCCGTGCGTAACGGGGACACTTGGCTGCGTTGCGGTGCCCTTTTTCGTTTCCATTTTGCTTTCCATTTTCCATTTCCACTTTTGCAGCCGCTTATTTTCAAGTTGATACTTGGTTCAAAGAAAGGAAAAGAAAAATAAATCCGCCGCTGATTTCATTCATTTGTTTGTGTCATACTATAAATGATCGCGTTCATTTATTTTGAGAGGTTTAAAAGATATAGTTAAATTGCATTCACTTTTAGTTATTTATTAATGTCAAGAAGATTTTCCAGTCAAGAATTGTACCATTAAAAGAATGGCGCTAAGACGGAAAAAGAGTATTTTTTTCCGTTAGTATTTTTTCAGCCGGGCATCAGATCGTGAGTTCCACAGTGTGCGGGAGGCTGCGGGCACGTCTGCACGTCTGCACGTCTGCACGTCTGCGCGTCTGCGCGTCTGCACGTCTGCGCGTCTGCACGTCTGCGCGGCGTTTTCACAGCTCTGCCCTACAACACAGTGCGTGTTGGACTACAAGGGAGTTGCGAGCCTGCAAAGCTAGTTATCTAAAGCCTGGAACGGGCAGATTGGGTTCTGGAGGGGTGTGGTTCCGGCAGCCGCGCAGGGCTGGCGCGGCCTGCGGCGGTGGGGCCCGGAGTGGAATCTTTTCGAGGGGGCCCCAAAATTCCCCGGTGGCGCCCCCCCACCCCGCCATGGCCTCTCAGCAGATGTGCACGCTTCCTTGGACGCGTGCCCGTGCCCGGCTCATTTGGTCGGCTTCAACGCCGCGCCGCAATTAGATTTCGCATTCATTACTCTTTTTCAATTTGATTTTTGTGATGGACCTAATGAGGGGCCGGGCGCCGCCGCTCCCACGCCGGTCGTGGCGCTGACTCCTCCGCACACTGGAGCCTCCTCGGCAGAGCACTCAAACATTATTGGTCCGAGCGACGGTAAAGCCCGGACGCCGTGACAGACGGAGCCCATTGTCGGGTTAATGAGCAAAAACAATATCCCGAAAAAGACAAAAACGACGATGGAAAGAGTTGATCGCGCCTCCGGGTGAATAATGTATGATCTGCGACGGCACTAAAACGCTTTCCAGTTTTTAAACAAGACCGAACCACATGGCACGGCATTAGGGGTTATTTTTGGCAGCTTGGACCGAACCGAAGCAACCGGCATATGCGGCGCATTTACTGCACGGCCGCTGCGCTACGGCCACGGCTTTGCCAAAAGGAGCGGGGAAATAATCTGAAGTGATGTCGATTTCTAAGCTATTAACAGGCAAAAAGAGATTTCACTGAAGTAGAATGAGCTATCAGAACAATAAGGAGCCGCCACTGATTCCTCCCTTTGTTTTGAAGGAGAGCTACGGCAACAATGGTCCTGGTCGGGGAGCAGCTTCAGGGGACGGGGGACAATTGGCCGTTTGCAAAATGATGGTTGAATCCCGCCACGGTGGTTCCACGGCGCACAAAAACATAGTCGACAAAAATAAATGATAACGACCGATGAGAACAATAGAGAGTTGATTACACTACTGAGCCGTTTCTACAGCCACTGCAGTGATTACAGACCTGGACGGTTTCAGACGACGGGGGGACAACTGACCATTTGCGAAATTATTGCCAAGTCCCGCCTCCCTTAATTGCCGTAGAACCCCAACAAATACCTTCAAACAAAGAGTGGAAGCGCCGTCCAGATGCTCAGGGTGGAGTTTTAACTTTTTTCCCCTGACGGGCTGAGTTATCAGGCCCTGTTCTTTACCCGTTTGTCGGTGAATTGCGCTGTTTTAAGGAATCCTCAGTGGCTGCAATACTGCTAAATATAATTGTTCTGCTTCCTAAGCAATTACAGTGCAAAAAAAAATTACAAATGAAGTAAGGGACGGGAAAAATAACGAGCCCCCCCTTGTATCAAATAACAGCTACAACAATAATTACAGAGCTAACAGCTTCAGACGATGGGGGACAATTGAACGTTTCCGCAATTATTGCAAATCCCAACTCCCTTAATCGCTGTTTGAACCATTTTCCCCAGTTTTGGGAGTTATCAGTTCGTTTCAGCCTGATGTTTTAGGAAGCGGTCAGTGCACACAGACCGTTTGCTATAAGCAGGGATTGGTTGATAACTGTCCACGACAAAGTCCTAAGAGGTCTGATTTCAAGAACCGCTCCCGCCCCGCCCCCTGTGACGGGCAACGCCCTAACCGCCCCGCCATCCGCACACCGTACCCGCCCCGCCACCTGCACAGCGTACCCGCCACCAGCACACCGTACTCGCCCCGCTAACACCACACCGTACCCGCCCTTTCACCCGCACAGCGTACCCGCCACCAGCACACCGTACCCGCCCCGCCACCAGCACACCGTATCCGCCCTGCCACCAGCACACCGTATCCGCCCTGCCACCTGCACACCGTACCCGCCACCAGCACACCGTACCCGCCCCGCCACCTGTAAACCGTACCCGCCCCGCCACCAGCACACCGTACTGTCCTGCCACCCGCACTCCGTACTCGCCACCAGCACACCGTACCCGCCCCGCCACCAGCACACCGTACCTGCCTCGCCACCTGCACACCGTTCCCGCCCCACCACCCGCACTCCGTACCCGCCACCAGCACACCGTACCCGCCCCGCCACCAGCACACCGTACCTGCCTCGCCACCTGCACACCGTACCCGCCCCACCACCAGTACACCGTACCTGCCCTGCCACCCGCACACCGTACCCTTCCCGCAAACCGTACCCGCCCCGCCACCCACACACCGTACCCGCCACCAGCACACTGTACCCGCCCCGCCACCCGCACACCGTACCTGCCAACAGCACACCGTACCCGCCCCGCTAACAGCACACCGTACCCGCCCTTATAACTGTCCACGACAAAGTCCTAAGAGGTCTGATTTCAAGAACCGCTCCCTCCCCGCCCCCTGTGACGGGCAACGCCCTAACCGCCCCGCCACCCGCACACCATACCCCCCCCGCCACCCGCACAGCGTACCCGCCACCTGCACACCGTACCCGCCCCGCCACCAGCACACCGTACTGTCCTGCCACCCGCACCCGCCACCAGCACACCGTACCCGCCCCGCCACCAGCACACCGTACCTGCCTCGCCACCTGCACACCTTACCCGCCCCACCACCAGTACACCATACCTGCCCTGCCACCCGCACACCGTACCCTTCCCGCAAACCGTACCCGCCCCGCCACCCACACACCGTACCCGCCACCAGCACACTGTACCCGCCCCGCCACCCGCACACCGTACCTGCCAACAGCACACCGTACCCGCCCCACCACCCGCACACAATACCCACCAGTACAGCGTACCTGCCCCGCCACCCACACACCGTACCCTCCCCGCACACCGTACCTTCCCCGTCCACCGTACCCGCCCCGCCACCCCCACATTTTACCCGCCACCCGCACACCGTACCCGCCACCCGCACATGTACCCTCCCCACCCCCCGCAAACCATACCCGCCCGGCAACCCACCACCCACACACCATACCCATCCCGCCACCCGCCACCCACACACTGTACCCAGCCCGCCACCCGCCACCCGTCCACGTACCCTCCCCGTACCCTCCCCGTACCCAACCCCCTTTTAAATTTTTTTTGCTTATTCTCATAATATCGAGCAGCCCATCTCCACGTGCCTGTTAGGATCGCACCTGGTTAAGGCGGCTCTCACGCTCCATCATCTCACCAGCCATTTTGGATTTCAGCGCGGGGCACGCCCCGCGGCAGCTGACCGGGCCGCGCGACTACAACAGCAAACAACAACCGGAGACGCAACGCATGACCCCCGACGTTACTCCGGCTCTTGCGCACCGGGGCGAATCGATGCGGTGCGGTGGTCGGAGGATAGAGTTGAGATGGAATTATTATTTTCATTTTCGTCTTATTTACTATCCAACAGCCGCGATCCGCCTCGCATGCTCTTTATTTTACCCGGAACGGAAGCCGGAGATAAGATAAGTTGAGTCAAAGATAACAAAATGAGGACAAAAAAGCCGCCCACGGATCACTTTCTTTGCGCGTCACCCGTCGGGTACGCCACCCGACCCGATCCAGGTCTCTGGTCTACAGATGCTGCGCTACTACTCCGCCATTCGTAGGCAAAGGATCATTAAAAATGAAAGCTTGCTGGTTTCTGAGCTATTCAAGTGCAAAGAATTACAATAAAATGAGCGAAGGGGAAGATAACGAGGCAGCGCCTTCAGCCATTGCTTTGTATTAAAGAACAGCTCCAACAGTTACAGACCTGGCGGAGAACGGTTCACGGGCGACAGCTGACGGCAAATCCCACCTGCTTGAAATAGCATTTGAACCATTTATTGTGAGAATCAGTCCCTGGTTAACAACTTTGTGGTCAGCACGGCTTGGCGGAATGCTCCGCAAATCACTCTTTTTTTTCGGAAAGGGTGTTTTTTTTGTGCTGTTTTATGACTCTCCGGTTGCTGAATTATTGATACAGGGACAAGGGACAGTGGGGGGAATGAAAGAATTCTGCTTTCTACGCTATTATAATAACAGACCGGGTTGAGTGTGATTTCGGACGATGGACTGTCTCCCTTCTTTTTTGTAAAATCGCACCAAATTTCTCTCCAGAGAGCTGCCGATTTTTTTAAATTAGGGATCATTTCAGAACACATGAAGAGTGGGGGACAATTTTCTGAATCCAAGGCCTTAAAAAAGGAAAAAAACCTACAAAATAAAATGGGAAAAGCTAAAAATTGTTAATCACTTATAATGTAATTAGCACCCGAGCGCCACAAATTGGTGTAATTCCATCCATCTGTCGTTAAAAAAGAAAAAGTTTGAGTTTTTTAATGGGGAAAAGAAAAATAAATAAATAAATAAATAAATAAATAAAACGAACATGTGCAGGATCGAACCAAACAGAAAAGAGTAAAAAAAAAAAAAAGGGAAACAGAATGAAACGAGACGAGACGTGAGGACTTGAAGGGAAGCTCCTGCAAGGCGAGTGGAAAAGCTTTGAAAAATAAAACAAAAAGGAGCTTTGAAAAGACGGATGGCGGATGAAATGAGCGCTAAGGAAACGGAGAAAGGGGAGAGAGGGGAGTGGGAGGGTGGATGGAGGAGTGGCAGGGTGAAGATAGAAATGATAAGCTACTTGTGCAATATCTGTGAATACACTGTTAATAATTTAATAATTATAACCCAATTATTTTTTAATTTATACCCCATTTGTTAACCCACACCAATAATTGATCATGTGCATAGAATCACACTTCATATTTTCTGTATTTCTGTGTCAATTTGGCTGTTTATCTTCTGTATATTTGGTGTTTTCAACGTACAAGTCTATGTTTGTTTTTTTGTTTTATTTTTAGTTTATTCATTTGTGGCTTCTTTTTCTCCAACGTTTGGGGAATAAAATGACATTTTGGGGAAAATAGGTCGATTTTATTGACTGTCGCTGTGAGATAAAGAGAGAGATGAAGGAGAGAGTTCGGATCTGGTTAATACATCACATGGAGGGTTCAATCACTTTATTGCTATTATTAGTAAACTGCATATATATCTATCTATATATATATATAGATATATATATATGGTCTGGATATGGTTTCTCGAGCATATAAAGGAATAAATGAAAGGTAGATAGATATACAGACAGAAACACAGATACAGTACATAGATGATAGACAGATAGACAATATATGACAGACAGATACATAGATGACAGACAGAGACATAGATAATATAAGATAGACGATAGACAGACAGGCAGAAAGGCATACAAGCACAGAGAGGGGCAGACAGGCAGATAGATGGACAGATAAATCAATGATAGAGATAGATAAACAGATGGATAGATAAGATGACAGGCAGATAGACAGGCAGACAGACAGGCAGACAGACTATCGACCCCGAGGGAAAAAAATAGCTAATAAATGAACAAGTTGAGATTTTCCATCAACAGAACTTTTCAACTTTTTGTCTAAATTCCCTTTTCCTTCCCTTTGACGTTGGTTCTTATTTTATATCCTAAATTTCATTTGAGGGTTTTTTTGTGGAGCCGAGGTCGGGACAAATAAATGGTTTCCGACGGCTACGAGCACAGATTGTGGATTCTCAGCCTCGAGTCAATTTGTGTCAGACGGGGACGGAGGGAGAGAAGCGTTCCAGAGGAAGGAGGGGGCGAGCGAGGGAGGGAGGACGACAAGGTCAGAGGGAGATCAGAGGCCAGAAAGAACATGTTGTGGGGAGGGAGGGAGGTAAAGAAAGATGGAGACCGCCATGAAAGAAATAGGACAAGTGCTGGGGAAAATATCATCACCAGATCATCAGTGCTGAGGACATCAGGACGTTTCATGGGAAAACCTCGAACCATCGATGGAGAAAACTGTATTCCTGAACCGTAACGCTCCTCGAAGGCTGCATCGGGATACCGCGATAACCAAACATCCCCGACGACATCCAGCCCCATATTGAGATATTGATATGGTATCAACATCGTCTGGGATTTTGGTTTGCATCACTTCAATGTCATCATCCTAAAAGACGACATCAAACTATCTCGCGATAACACAACAAGACAACAATCCCAGACAATCCCGTCTCATATCTCGCTATCGATATCATAGCGATATATCTCCTATCCCGATCATCATCTGGGATTTTGTTATCTATTACGTTCCTGTAGTCACCCTCAAAGACGCGATTTGACGAGGTTGCGATATTACCATAACCAAACATCACAGACGATATCTGGTCTCATATCCCGATATCGACATGATACCAAGATCGTCTGGGATTTTGCTTTGCATCGCTTCAATTTCATGATCCCTAAAGACAACTACATTGCGAACTATATTGCGATATCACAAAAAACAAAAATCCCAGTCGATATCTACAGTGCTCTCATATCGCGATATCGATATCATAACAATATATTTCCCATCCGGATCATGTAATATCAAGGGAATTCGTAAAGACTAGAGCGCTAATGCAAAAATCCTAATCATATTAACAAAAATCCCAGACAATATCTAGTCTCATATCGATATTGCGATATCGATATATTGTTATATCGACATCATCTGGGATTTTTGTTTCCATTACTTTCCTGAAATTATCCTCAAAGATGCCATTTAACTAAATCAACCATATTATGATGACAAAAAATCCCAGACGACGTCTATCACACATCACGATAGTGATATTATAGCGGCATATTTCCTCTTAATTCTCATGACTTATACTTTCATTACATTTTAATCTGTTCACTCCGCCGCTTTGATGCTTTGAGGTCACATCTGAGTTCAAAGGAGATGAATATAATATCAACGTTCATCTGCACAAGAAACAGATAATCAAGTCGAATTTTAAATCAATAATTAATCCATCAACAACCAGGCCAACCAGGCCTCAAGCCCCGCCCGCACTACAAGACTTTGCAGATATTAGATGTTGAGAATGTGAGAGAGCCGACACACAAGCACACATCATGATCGAACTTTAACACTTTGGTTCCCATCGTGTGTGGAGAGCAGCGACTTCACAAAAACAGCAGCAGCACACACCAACACATTCCATTCACCACCAACCAAAGAGTCGCCGCGCTCAAAACCCAAAATATCACAAATCTCTCGGTCTCAAACGTGACTTTCGAGAAAACAAAGATGGTGGGCGACGAGCAGGAAGAACAAGCCGTGCTATTTTTTGGGGGGGGAAGGGGGCCCAAAATGGTCTTTATTGTCCTGTAGTGTGTGTACCCCGCTTTGTTCGGGAGTAACTTCCCCAAAATCCTACGGTTTGAGCTCGGTGAGTGTCGAAAAACAGCAAAAAGCCTGAAAAAAGTGAAACTCAGCGTTGGAACAGATTGTTTCATCTAAAGAACGAACAGCATCTGAAAGGAGGAAACAGGAAACAGGAAGTGGAATTCCCACATTACACCTGTGATGTGGGAACACACACACACACACACACACCTCCACACACACACACCTGTTCAAAAAAGCACGCCTTCTGGGAGCAGCATAATGTGTGTGTATGTGTGCGTAGGTGTATGTGGGTCTGTGTCTGTGTGTGTGTGTGTATGCAATGCTGTGTAGGAATGCACTTTATTTTGTGAACAAAAGTGTGTTTTTTATGTGTGTATGTGTGTGTGTGTGTGTGTGTGTGTGTGTGTGAATGTGTGTACATCGGTCTGCTACAGCTTGTAAGAAATGTGAGTTTTTGTTTTTATGTGCGTGTGTGTGTGTGTGTGTGTGTGTGTGTGTGTGTGTGTGTGTTTATGTGTGAGGGTGTTGATGTACAGTATGTGTGTAAGATGTGTTTAGATAGGATTATTTGTTATTAGTGTGTGTGTGAGGTTTCAATTGATGAAGTGTAGGAAAAGAGGAGTTTAGAAGAATAGAAGCGAGGAGAACACTGTTGTTGACTCCGGCGGCGTAATTGGACATGTATTGCGGATTCTTCGTCCCCAGTCGCCACGGAAAAATCAGCGACATGCATCGCCGCGTTCCCGCCGAAGCTAATTATGCTACATATCCATTAGCATTGACTTGCAGTTTCCAGGAGATGATCGTCCCACCACTGCACCGTTCCCCATAGAGGACAGGCGTCGCCCTGGATGCCTGGATAGCGGAGTGTAGCAAGAGCCCAGAAAGACAGGGAGAAACGGGGCGTGCGTGCACGTACGCACGCACTCACGCACGCACGCACACACACGCACACACACACACACACACACACACACGCACTCAAATCTTAGGTCTTGTCACCAACAGAGCCGGCGGCAGAGTTTCAGCGCGTGCTATTACGGCAAACAGCAAATGTAATCGCCTCTAAATCTCCAGCTTATTATTTGCATTTCTGCCCAACTCTTCCAACCAAGCAACTGTTTTCCCGGCAGAGAAGGAGGATTAACTGCAACATGCACACAGGCTCACCCCTGAAAACAATCCACCGTTCGTCATCTTTTCACACGGGAAGTGACACTAACAATTGCACTACATTTCGCTAGGAGCAGTCAACAGGTGCGCAGCTTTTGCTTCGCTTTGCCCAAATCCACCGTTGAGGATCAGCGCAAAAAAAACAAACAACTAGACTTATCAGACGTATCTATCAAAAAGCAGTTGAAATAATTACCTCTGGTCGCCTCCCTGCGGACAGAGTTTTGTTTAGGAGGAGTGGCGGCGGTGTGGGTCATACCTCGCATTCTCTGGAGCCGGAGATGGTGTAGGTGCACGGCCCGGTTCCATTGACAAGCACATCCATGGCCTCTGAGTTGGTGGGCTTGTAGTCCACATAGTACTCCTGCAGAGGGGAACTCAGGGTGCGCTCGGTCTCCCTGGCTTTCTTGCGGCGTTTGCGGGCTGCGGCCGAGTGCTCCTGCAGCTGCTTTACGCTGCTGGGGTAGCGCTTCCAGGACACGTAGATCACCAACAGGATCATGGCCACGGACAGGAAAAGCGCAACGCTCCCAGCCACAATCTTATGGAACGAAACAGGCTCCAGGTCTTGCTCCGGCGGTTGTACTTCAGGTGGGGTGACCACGAAAACTGTCGGGTTCCAAAGTGGACCCTCTCGCTCCATTCCGGAACTCGAAGGTGAGGCGGGAAGGGCCGGGCGT
The DNA here is from genome assembly GCF_960531495.2 of Zeus faber. Lineage (NCBI taxonomy): Eukaryota > Metazoa > Chordata > Actinopteri > Zeiformes > Zeidae > Zeus > Zeus faber. The sequence goes on along the minus strand of NC_137204.1, from coordinate 27,658,432 downwards.
TCGGTCTGGAAAGGTGCGCTGGACGGGGTCGGAGGGATGCTCGCGGTCAGCGTTGTAACAGTGTCCGAACGACAAATGCCAAAGGCGTCAATAGCGTCCATCACTTTCTCACCCTGAGCTTTCTTTGGAGAAGCACATATCATGGTGGTCTCCTTTGCCCCTCTGAAGTTTCTGAGCCAGGCCACTAGGGGGCAGATGGCGGGGCTGCAGTCCCACACATTTCCAGCCAGACTTATCGTGGTCAGTGATATCCATGCAGCAACCGCCTCCTGGGAGACATTGGTCAGCTTGTTGGAATCCAAGTTTAGTGTCTGCAGGTTTGGCAGGCATTGGTAAACCACAGCATCCACTTCCATCAGGTCGTTACCAGACAGGTCCAGTTTCTGGATCGACGCCCATGTCCAGGTCAGGCCCTGGCTCATGGAGCGTATGCGGTTCCACTGCAGGTATAGCGCCTTTAGATTGTAGAGACGGGGGAAGTGGGAGAAGTTGATCTTAGAGAACTGGTTGTGCTCCAGGTGCAACTCGGTGAGCTTGACAAGACCCGAAAAGGCATTTCGAGTAATGCTGCGCAAGCGGTTGTAACCAAGGTCCAGGAATTCCAGATTTCGGCAGTCTTGAAACAGACGCACTGGAATGCTTTTCAGGGAGTTGGAGCGTATGTGAAGACTTAGAAGTTTGCGCAGACCTTGAAACTGGCCAGATTGCAAGGCCTGCAGTTTGTTGTATGAAAGGTCTAGATTACGCAAATTGGGAACGGGGTGGAATGTGGTATTGTGGAACGACGTGATCTTGTTGGAGCTGAGAATTAGCTCCTTGAGTCTGCGGACTCCCTGGAAGGCCATTCCATCGACGGTGGCGATGTAATTATGGTCCAAGTAGAGCCAGATGAGCTGGTTAAGGCCCACAAATTGCCCCGCTCTGAGACTTGTGAGGCTGTTGTAGCGCAAGGACAGGCCCTGGCAGCCTCCGGACAGGTTCTTGGGGACATCCCGAAAGGCGCTGGACTCACAGTAGACAATTTTTCCATCGCATCGACAACTCTTGGGACATGGGCGCTCGCTCATGGATGGAGTTGCTGCGAGCCACACCTGCATCAGCAGTTGCACCACTAGCCAGCGACGCCGCATGGCAGGGCCTGAGGGGGAAAGGACGAGAAGGGAAAAGAGAGGGCGGGGAAAGAGAGATTGATTCTATGAAATTATCGTAATCGTTTACATTTCACATTTATTTATCGATTGGACACTTTTGTCTAAAGCTACTTGTTGGGTTAGAAAGAACCAAAGCAGACATCGACCATTGGAGAAACCTCAAAGTTAAACGCCTCAGCACCTGTTTCTAAAATCAACTAGATACAATTGCAAGATGCTGTAAGGAATCAGAATAAAAGTTAAAAAAAAATATATTAATATTAGTAAAAAAAAAAAAAAAAACAACTTTGAACTAGTCAACATCAACAAAAAACACAAATAATTAGTCATCGCTTAGATAGGATCAGGTATTCAAACACCAAAAGCACTGATTGATGATTTGCTAGGTCCAATATTTAACTATTCCACGTCGTACACTGATTTCTTGACTGTTCCTCGTGTGCAGTTTGATCGAAATGTAGTTCTGTTATCCCACTATTTCCGTAAGACTGAGAAAGGGCTGGAGGCCTCTGTGACGTTGAGCGGTGGAGCTTAAAGTAGTCAAACCAGCGAGCTAAGACACAAATAACACTAATAATATTCATGATCATCGTCTCTACTCTTAAACATCTGATGTCACTTCTGATCAAGTCAAAGATTTGCCCAAAGACAAACGCTTATCGCTGAAGACTCTCCAAAGGAGTGTTCCTGTTTGCCCCATGGAAGGTGATGCGTACCTTAATGGAAACGTCACATTTCTCTTCAAAATATTAAAAGAAATTCTGTCTAACAACATTAAAAGACATTGAGTTGTGTGATTCAAGAAGATCAGAAGCATTTAATTACAAGAGAGCAAAAACTTCCATCTTCAGGAATAGATGATCCTCTTCTTCTAGAGATGCCAGGAGTTGCCCACCAGAGTCGATCTACCTCCAAAGGAAGCTGTTATTTTATTTAAGTATTTATTAATGTTCCTCTCAGAGGGATCAGAGCCCTTTTTCCGACCCCCTGACTGAGAACTTTTTTTTTTTCTCCACTTTCCTCGAGAGCGAGACCTCCTTCCTCCTTCAAAGAAGCAATAATCCTCCTCCCCAAACTCCTCCACACAATTTCCAGAGATGCAAAAAGGTCCCCGCTTCCAGAAAGGTCCCTCCCCAGCCTATCTCCCTCAAACTTCCAGGAATACATTCCCGCTCTTAAATACCAGTTCTAGAGATTCCAGGGCCCTCCATCCCAGATCGGCTTCTTAGAGATCCCAAAGAGTCCTGATCCATTGTCTGAGCTGGAATCCCAAAATGGCACAATAACCCCGCCCCCAATTCTGAGACAACGGCCCTGTCTGTCCTCCTGGCCCCTGTCTGTCCGGTCCCGGCCCTCCCCTAAATACTCATTGTGCCATTACAGCTAGCATTATTCAATAACCAATACCCTAAAGGCACAGGCTAATATCCAAAATTTATTTATTTATTTATTGCCCCCCTCCCTCCCAAAATGTCTCCTTGTCCTTGGCTAAGCCATCAAGCCAGTATCCAAGAACATATAATTCATTCCTGAAATTGCTAATCAAAGTGGCTAAACTTGCATTACGGCCTGAGAAAATCAAATAATCTCTTAAATTGCTAATGGTTACCGTGGCATTTAATCCTTTCTGCCATAACTGCCTCATTTCCATTTTTGGTCCCATTGTGTCCCAAACATGCACTTATTTAGAGGCGATCAATGGGAACAGAGAAAGGTACAAGATTCTAATGGTGAAACTTTGATAATGTTTTAAACATGAAGCAGGAGATTGATTAAGCCAAAGCAAATGTTTTATGGGAGTAGATGCAGGTGAAGGTTGTGCAGGTTCTGCTGATGATGTGCATGTATATATTCACTCGTTCCAAATCCGCGGAGTTGAGCTGGTTTGAAATAATTGGTGTCGAGTGGACGGATCGTGTTTGATTTGGCCCTAATAACACATCGACTGCAGCGGAAATAAAAGTCTGAGGGGCGGTTTCACGGTCACAGACTGCACACTTTTAATCTGGACTAACTGAAACGGTCTTGCTCAGTCATGGTTTCAAATGGCCCCATGCTCGCCCTCGTCTTGGCTTAAAATAATCGGGTTTCCAGAAAGAAGATTAGAGCTGATCTAGGTCTTAAGCCCCTTTTCCGCCATGGAATCTGTAACGTTGCTGTTTCTAAATGATCCATCATTTTCAGCAGGTGTCATTCCTGAAGTTGCGTATGGAGTCTGTTCCCACATTAGATGACTATTACAGACACACTAGGTAACGCTGAGAGGTGTCTAATATCACGCCAGACTGGGCAACACAATTGGTTTTTCGAGCGGCGCTTCACCCCCCGTGGCCCCGCCCGGCGGACTCTTCCCTCCGCTGACGGAGCGGGGACAGAGCCCCCGTCCCCGGACACAATAACCCTCCACCCCACGTTTGTAAATCAGTGTGATCACTTTCAACCTGTCCTCCGCCCTCTGCCTCCAGAGAAGGAACCTTCTCCGCCCGTTCTCCGTCTCCCTGTCGGCTCGATCCCTGCGGCTCCGCCCTGCTGTGCGGCCGGCGGGCGGAGCCAAGCGCTTGGCCCCGACATCCCTGCACCGCCCCCCCAAACTGTAAAAGACACGTCGAGGGTCTGAGCGGCATTTTAAGAAGAACAAGAACAAAACGTAAGAACATAAAGACCTGTCTCCATGGAGACCGCACGCGTTTCAGTTTCACGTCGTTGAAGCCGAGCTCCACGGCTCGGATCGGACTCGCCTCCTTCACAACGTAAAAAACAAGTATATGATAAAATATTTGTACGAAAATTCACAAAAACCCAGTGTTTGTGCTTTATTTGGATTCGCCCTCACCCCTGCTGTATGGAAACGTTGCTGCTTCCATTCACACACGTTCCTGCATTTTCCTGGATATGATGCTACTTCCAGAGTGGGGACATTTACGGAACGACCTTTACGGAACGGGGACACCGGCTCCTGTTCTCACATTACGCCGAGAAGGAACACGCCGTGGATTTAGGGCTTTCAGTGCGAGTGGGAAAGGGGCTTGAATGAATCTTAAATGAAATCTCTGGATTGATGGGTGTGGCCTCCAGGTCGACCTTGACAAGAGAGGAAAGGGATGATCTGGACCAAGACCAGCCCCGAAGGAGCCGACCAGTCCTTCATCACCTCGGTCTAAGGTAGGAGTCTCAACCTGGGGCCCAGGGGCCACATGCGGCCCGCCAGATAATGCGGCCCGCTACATGTTTACCTTGTGATATTGTTAAAGCTAGCCCGCAAATTCATTTAAGCACAATGCTTAATTAATCCAAGCAATTTAACTTAATGAATATAATAAATATAAATATTTGTTATGATTGTCTATTACTAACAGACATATTATGATTATTATTATTATTATTATTATTATTATTATTATTATTATTATTATTATTATTATTATTATTATTAAGCAATTTACAAAAACATTTTTTTTTTGAATATGAAACCATTTTTTTCCTTGATGTTCAGCATGCCCCCCCTCGTCCTGAACAAACTCATCTTAAATGAAGCAGCGTCTCCGAAAGGCATATTTAATTCTGGATTAATACGAGTCAGATTATCTTTGTCATCACATTCCTACGCGACACGATGTTACTTTTGGGGTCCACTCTCGTTTTGAAGCCGATACAGAATGCAGCCGCCCGACGAGAAAAACCTCAGCCGAAAAAATCGGCTCGGCTGTTCAAATGACTCCGCGTGAAAGCGTAATCCTCTGACTACAGATCAAGCTTTACACTTCATAAAGATTACATTTCTTCTTTCTTCATTTTTTGGCCGATTAATTATTTCCATTTGTGTAGAAATGTAACAGTAACCCAATGATAATAACATTTTGACAATAATAATAATAACAACAACAATAGTAATATTGTTATGTTTATTATTATTATGATTATTATTATTAATAATCATAATAATAACAATAATAATAATAATAATTAATTTCATTAATCTTATAACTCTTATAAGATTAATAAAAATAACATCAATCTGTGGGGTTTATATATTTATCTTCTGCTTTTTTAAACAATAAAACCAAATTCAGAGCCAAACTGACGACCACGTTACACAGATCACGGCGTCACACCTTTTTTCTCCCAATATTCAAATGTGTCTTGAGTCGTTCCGTTAAAAATGTCAACCAAGCCTGCAGCCCAATCGTGAAAGAAAGTCACGGAAAACGACAACGTACATGAGTGAAATGTGTAAAAATGTGCATGTGTGAAACTGACGTTTATTTTTGTTTTTCCTTGCGCTTCCGGAGGCGTATGACGTCATGAGAGTGTTTCCCAACGTGGATTGTGGCAGAGCGGCCAAACGTTCCCACGGGCACGGAAACCACGACCCTGTGGAGCACTGAGAACATCGTAAAAACGTAGCGCGCTGCTTTTTGTTATTATTACGTCCAACTAATGGTGAGCGACTCAAGACTCGCAAACGATTCGGTCGTGGCGAAATAATCTTTAAATGACTGGTGACTGGAGTCACTCCGGGAAAATTGGGAATTTTTCGATTCAGAAAATGGAAAAATAATCACTGAGGGCGAAATTAAAGTCCACGGCAAAATACAAAACAAAAGGTCTCGTCATTCGACATAATTCATATCGAATGTGAGTGGTTTACACTTTGCATTGCACCTAATTCAATCATTTTGACGGAATTAAATTCCGAATGACATTCCCAACTCCGCTCTTTGTTCATGTCCCCGGTGCATTTAAACCGACTGAACCCGACGAATCAAGAAAGAATGGGACAAATGGAACGACTCGTTTCACCGGGAGAAAGAAGAGTCGCCCGCGAACAGTTCTCGCATTCGGAGAGAAACTCGTCGTGACCGTAGCGGAGCCGCTGTTCCGGGCGCAACCGATGACTACGCCAAGCCCACGCCCGGAAACCAACAAGGCTCCGTTTTAAACGAGGGTCGGGAGGAAGAAAGAAATAACTTTATTGACTATCGGCGGAGAACAGGCTCATCGCTGGCGTCGGAAAAAAGCTTCACCCGAGGCGGGACGCCGTCGTCGCTCTGCGGGTGGAGGGAGGTGGAGAGGGGGGTGGAGGAGAGCGGTCAGTGGGAGTAGTGGCGGCTTGTTACCCGCCGCCGTATCACTCCCGGTGCGGAGCCGCGACTGATCTGTTTCCATTAAAATCGGTGCCCCCTTTTAACGGAGCCGCTAATGATCTGTCATTAAGACGCATTGATTTCCTCCCGAGGGCGGAGGAGGGGGAGGCGGGGGGTGGAGGGCGGGGGGCTGAGGGGGGGTTCACCTCTCCCTTCTTCACCTTCTCTCTTTCTCTCGCTCTTTTTCCCGCTTCGGGGTTGGCGATATGGGGAAAGGGTTGACCTTTTCGGGGCGGGAGGAGAACGGCGCCCCCTAGGTGGTTGATGGTGGCGGTGATGTGATGGGGACATGATGGGGTGGTAAAAAAAAAAAAATGGAGGTATTTTTTTTTATTTTATTAAATAATAATAATGAAAAGATTTAATAAAATATGATATATACAACACACTGTATTAATATATATTTATTAAAATATAAATTAATATTTTTCATTATTATGTATACATAATATATTTATATAATAATAGTTGTATTTATATCATACAATTTATAATATTCCTTTAATATTTACATACAATTTTATACAATATGGGGGAGGGGTGTGTACTCTCCCTTCGATAGAGGTATAAACGGAGGTAAAAAAAAATAAAATGGAGGTAAAAAAATAAAAAAGCTGATTCCATCGGCTCCTGAGATAAGTCGACATTATTGGTGCAGACAGAATATTCCAAGTTGGATGAAATATTTCATATATTACGTGGACAGAATTGTATATAAAATGGGGGAGGGGGTTCACCCCCAGCCCGCCACCTTGCTCTTCCTCTTCCTCAGGATAAGAGGTATCCCGGAGCCACAGGCCTCCTTACAGAGCATCATGGCGGCCGGTGCAGCCAGCCAGTTTGGACCTTGCAACGCAAGAGCCGGTTTCCATCTCCTTCGTATCTGAAATTGTATTTTTAAGTGGAACTTCAGCATCTTTTTGGGAGCACAGCGGCCGGAAAACACTGGATCGGTTACGACTGAGCAGCGCACGTCTCCATCGACGCCGAGAAGGTTCAGAGAAGTTTTATCTTTGTTGTTTTTGGTTTTTGTTTGTGTGTTTTTTGGGGGTAATCTCTGCGGGGAACAAAAATACGAGAATCCTTGACATAGAGGGAGGGAGATGGTTCCGGCAGCATATGTTACCTAACACAGTCATTTTGCCGGTTGCCAAGCATCTGCTGATCCCATATGGGTGAGAGAGAGGGGGAGGGAGGGAGGGGGGGGGGGGCTCTCTCTATTTGTTTTCAGAAGAACCTTTCATCAGGGCTTACAGATGGAGGGAACCGTGGGACTGTGCAGATAATTTGTGCTGCCTATTGATTACAGCAGCAGATGCATCAATCATCTTTCCCCTCCCTCTCTTCTTCTTACTGTCCCACTCTTTCATTTTCTCCCCCTTCTCCTCCACGCCCACGTGCCAACACCACACAGTGTGGGTGGGTGGGTGTGTGTGTGGGTGTGTGTGTGGGTGGGTGGGGGATATACAGTGTTTTCGGGGAGTGTAAAGTCGGTTTGTTCCACTCAGGCTTGGGGTGGGATGGTTCGATTTGTACGACTCCAGAACCAAACATTGAACGGAACGTTGTTCCAGATTGTGTCTCGAAGAAAGACAGAGAGAAAGAAAGAAAGGAAGGAAGGAAGGAAGGAAGGAAGAAAGAAAGAAAGAAAGAAAGAAAGAAAGAAAGAAAGAAAGAAAGAAAGAAAGAAAGAAAGAAAGAAAGAAAGAAAGAAAGAAAGAAAGAAAGAAAGAAAGAAAGAAAGAAAGGAAGGAAGGAAGGAAGGAAGGAAGGAAGGAAGGAAGGAAGGAAGAAAGAAAGAAAGGAAGGAAGGAACAAAGGAAGGAAGGAAGGAAGAAAGAAAGAAAGAAAGAAAGAAAGAAAGAAAGAAAGAAAGAAAGGAAGAAAGGAAGGAAGGAAGGAAGGAAGGAAGGAAGGAAGGAAGAAAGAAAGAAAGGAAGGAAGGAACAAAGGAAGGAAGGAAGGAAGAAAGAAAGAAAGAAAGAAAGAAAGAAAGAAAGAAAGAAAGAAAGAAAGAAAGAAAGAAAGGAAGAAAGGAAGAAAGGAAGAAAGGAAGGAAGGAATGAAGGAAGAAAGAAAGGAATTAAGGAAGGAGTGAAGGAAGGAAGGAAGGAAGAAAACCGACAGAACGACCTTGTTTCATTGCCTGTTTCCTGTTCTCTAGCTTCTCTCCTTGTTACCTTGCAGGTTCCTTGACTCGTTTCCTTGTTTCTTAGATTGTTTTTTCTAGATTATTTCCTCCCATACAGGCTCCTCTCCTTGTTTCCTGGCTTATGTCCTCGTCTCTAGGCTTGTTTCCTTCGTTTCCTCGTTCTTTTCCTCGCTCCTCTCCTTGTTTCCTGGCTTATGTCCTCGTCTCTAAGCTTGTTTCCTTTGTTTCCTCGTTCTTTTCCTCGCTCCTCTCCTTGTTTCCTGGCTTATGTCCTCGTCTCTAAGCTTGTTTCCTTTGTTTCTTCGTTTGTTTCCTCGCTCGTGTCCTTGTTTCCTGGCTTATGTCCTCGTCTCTAAGCTTGTTTCCTTCGTTTCCTCGTTCTTTTCCTCGCTCGTGTCCTTGTTTCCTGGCTTATGTCCTCGTCTCTAAGCTTGTTTCCTTTTTTTCTTCGTTTGTTTCCTCGCTCGTGTCCTTGTTTCCTGGCTTATGTCCTCGTCTCTAAGCTTGTTCTCTTCGTTTCCTCGTTCGTTTCCTCGCTCGTGTCCTTGTTTCCTGGCTTATGTCCTCATCTCTAAGCTTGTTTCCTTCGTTTCCTCGTTCTTTTCCTCGCTCCTCTCCTTGTTTCCTGGCTTATGTCCTCGTCTCTAAGCTTGTTTCCTTTGTTTCTTCGTTTGTTTCCTCGCTCGTGTCCTTGTTTCCTGGTTTATGTCCTCGTCTCTAAGCTTGTTTCCTTTGTTTCTTCGTTTGTTTCCTCGCTCGTGTCCTTGTTTCCTGGTTTATGTCCTCGTCTCTAAGCTTGTTTCCTTTGTTTCTTCGTTTGTTTCCTCGCTCGTGTCCTTGTTTCCTGGCTTATGTCCTCGTCTCTAAGCTTGTTCTCTTCGTTTCCTCGTTCTTTTCCTCGCTCATGTCCTTGTTTCCTGGCTTATGTCCTCGTCTCTAAGCTTGTTTCCTTTGTTTCCTCGTTCGTTTCCTCGCTCATGTCCTTGTTTCCTGATTTATGTCCTCGTCTCTAAGCTTGTTCTCTTCGTTTCCTCGTTCTTTTCCTCGCTCGTGTCCTTGTTTCCTGGCGTATGTCCTCGTCTTTAAGCTTGTTTCCTTCGTTTCCTCGTTCTTTTCCTCGCTCGTGTCCTTGTTTCCTGGCTTATGTCCTCGTCTCTAAGCTTGTTTCCTTTGTTTCCTCGTTCGTTTCCTCGCTCATGTCCTTGTTTCCTGGTTTATGTCCTCGTCTCTAAGCTTGTTCTCTTCGTTTCCTCGTTCTTTTCCTCGCTCGTGTCCTTGTTTCCTGGCTTATGTCCTCGTCTTTAAGCTTGTTTCCTTCGTTTCCTCGTTCGTTTCCTCGCTCGTGTCCTTGTTTCCTGGCTTATGTCCTCGTCTCTAAGCTTGTTCTCTTCTATTCCTCGTTCGTTTCCTCGCTCGTGTCCTTGTTTCCTGGCTTATGTCCTCGTCTCTAAGCTTGTTTCCTTCGTTTCCTCGTTCGTTTCCTCGCTCGTGTCCTTGTTTCCTGGCTTATGTCCTCGTCTCTAAGCTTGTTTCCTTCGTTTCCTCGTTCTTTTCCTCGCTCGTGTCCTTGTTTCCTGGCTTATGTCCTCGTCTCTAAGCTTGTTCTCTTCGTTTCCTCGTTCTTTTCCTCGCTCGTGTCCTTGTTTCCTGGCTTATGTCCTCGTCTCTAAGCTTGTTTCCTTCGTTTCCTCGTTCTTTTCCTCGCTCGTGTCCTTGTTTCCTGGCTTATGTTCTCGTCTCTAAGCTTGTTTCCTTTGTTTCTTCGTTTGTTTCCTCGTTCATGTCCTTGTTTCCTGGTTTATGTCCTCGTCTCTAAGCTTGTTTCCTTTGTTTCCTCGTTCGTTTCCTCGCTCGTGTCCTTGTTTCCTGGCTTATGTTCTCGTCTCTAAGCTTGTTTCCTTTGTTTCTTCGTTTGTTTCCTCGCTCATGTCCTTGTTTCCTGGCTTATGTCCTCGTCTCTAAGCTTGTTTCCTTCGTTTCCTCGTTCTTTTCCTCGCTCCTCTCCTTGTTTCCTGGCTTATGTCCTCGTCTCTAAGCTTGTTTCCTTTGTTTCTTCGTTTGTTTCCTCGCTCATGTCCTTGTTTCCTGGTTTATGTCCTCGTCTCTAAGCTTGTTTCCTTTGTTTCCTCGTTCGTTTCCTCGCTTGTGTCCTTGTTTCCTGGCTTATGTCCTCGTCTCTAAGCTTGTTTCCTTCGTTTCCTCGTTCTTTTCCTCGCTCGTGTCCTTGTTTCCTGGCTTATGTTCTCGTCTCTAAGCTTGTTTCCTTTGTTTCTTCGTTTGTTTCCTCGCTCATGTCCTTGTTTCCTGGTTTATGTCCTCGTTTCTAAGCTTGTTTCCTTTGTTTCCTCGTTCGTTTCCTCGCTCGTGTCATTGTTTCCTGGCTTATGTCCTCGTCTCTAAGCTTGTTTCCTTCGTTTCCTCGTTCTTTTCCTCGCTCGTGTCCTTGTTTCCTGGCTTATGTCCTCGTCTCTAAGCTTGTTTCCTTCGTTTCCTCGTTCTTTTCCTCGCTCGTGTCCTTGTTTCCTGGTTTATGTCCTCGTCTCTAAGCTTGTTTCCTTTGTTTCTTCGTTTGTTTCCTCGCTCGTGTCCTTGTTTCCTGGCTTATGTCCTCGTCTCTAAGCTTGTTTCCTTTGTTTCCTTGTTCGTTTCCTCGCTCATGTCCTTGTTTCCTGGCTTATGTCCTCGTCTCTAAGCTTGTTTCCTTTGTTTCCTCGTTCGTTTCCTCGCTCGTGTCCTTGTTTCCTGGCTTATGTCCTCATCTCAAAGCTTGTTTCCTTCGTCTCCTCGTTCGTTTCCTCGCTCGTGTCCTTGTTTCCTGGCCCTCTCCCCCTCTCTCTCCCCTCCTTCTCTCCCTTCTTTCCCTCTGTCTCCCCCTCTCCCCTAAATCTCCCCCTCGCTCACACTCCATGTGCTTCACTGCATTCACAGCCCTAATGCCTCGGTGAGCCAGCTCCTCCTCCCCCTCCCTCCCTCCCTCTCTTCCTCCTCCACCCTTCTGCCCTTCCCCCCTCACCCACCGTGACTACACCTCAGAGGTGTCACTCACGAGGGTCCTTACCTGGCATCCCTCCCTCCCTCCCTCCCTCCCTCCCTCGACCGTCATTACCGCCACCGTTCCTCCGCTCGTTTCTTTCACCGTGGGGCGTTTTTAAACGACGCTCGTTAGAGTTGGAGCTTCTCCTTGAACCCTCCTTGAACTTCTCCTTTTCTTTTGGGATTGTTGTGTTTTCCAGGCGCTGTTTGCATGCAGAAAGCCCCCCCCCCCCTCGCTTCTATGTTTATTTGATTTCCTTCATTTTTTCATGACGTGTGGTATTGACTTTGGTATCAAATAATACAAATAGCCCTAGCCATGATACAAACCCCTAACCAGTCCCTAAGTCCAAACCACAATAGGGTACAGGTATCAGAGAATACAAATAACCCTAAAACCACAATGGGGTATAGGTATTAATTAATTAGAATAACCCAAACCATAAGCATGAACCACAATGGGGTACAGGTATCAAATAAAAACCCTAAGCATGAACCATAACTCTATATCTACCACATATTTTCCTAATGAGCCCATACTAGCGATCTACTCCAACACTGCAATAGCGCTGGTTAAAGCACCGGATCGGGTCTTCATCGGCCGATACTTCAGTCTGATGGTGGAGACTGTGGCGCAAACTCACTAAAGGAAGTCACGGCTTTTCGCGCAAATAACAGAAAAGGCGATCGTCTAATTCAGAAAGGACCGCAAACGGTGAAATGCACCGCGAACGGCGCCGGCACGCAAAGAGCATCTCGGTGCGCGGGTGCTATTTCCGCGTATTTAAATGAGGTATTATTCATTTGGCACAAAATTGGCCCCATTCTATGCAAATGAGCCTCGTTGCAACAATCGTCCAATTCATTAACACCGGCGCTAATAGCCATACGCAGCTAGAGTCAAATTATAACCATCTGCAGAGAGTTGATGGTAACTGAAGCACATTTATAAGGGGGGCCACGACGAACTTTTCGAGTGATCTGTAAATAATATTTCCACATTATTATTATAATTCCTGTCACTGTCACGGCATCCTCAGGTAGCGGAACGCGCAGCAGTCCGGGGTGGATTTCAAAACACACTCCAAGTGCAGCTTGTTGGAACTTTGAGTCATTGATTGGAGAAAAAAGGCGTTAAGAACGTTCCAAACCGTCACAAACTGACAAAAATGTTTCCATAATTCCTCTTGGCTCAGAACACATTGAAAAAAACAACTAAAAGTTATAGGCAGCAGGGTTGAAGCGGTGCGTCCGACACTGCGACTGCAGTGGCTGAAAGACTGACGCCCATGGACAGCTCCGCTCCAAACTGCTTTTTTGTATTTTTTATTGGAGCGAAAGAAAAAGTATGAAATATAAGAAATATATACAGAAGAGTATTTTGGCCACGATAAACAATAACATACCCCTGTGTTTCGGGAATAAACATGGAATTCTGACACGGGGAGGCGCCCCCGCGGTGCGATCGAGCGGAGGGCGCCGCTCCGATAGCCCCGCTCCGATGGCCCCGCTCCGATGGCCCCGCTCCGATGGCCCCTCAATGCCTGTCGTGCAGAGGGCTTTCCCGTTTGCCAAACGAAACCCAAAAAAAACAAAACAGCGTTTTTACTTTACATTTATTTATTTTACTCCGTTTACTAATTGAACCAAACAAAAAAAAGCCCCGTGGCTCCCAGAGATGGCAGAGCCATTGATGCCCCTTTTTATTCCCCTCCTTTCCGCCATCGTCCCGCCTGCGTTCTTGGCGCGAAGCCGGCATCGTTTCCTTTGCGACACGGATAATCGCGATCAGACGCCAAAACGAGGGCAAATTGCACTCAGCAGCAAAGCTTTATGGGCGTGTTTGCGCTGTCATATCGTCGGCACAATAACTTTTGTGAATCGGACGCTGAGACGCCGCATATTTGGGACGCAATGGATGCGCCGTCCATGGCGCCGTCGGCGGTCGCCGTCCATTCCCTGTGAATTTTCGCCGCCCTGACGCTGAAGCATCACGGGTCCAAAAAAAGTGAAGTTTAACGGCGTCTGGTGCTGATGCCGAGAAACACAAAGTAGCGCGGACAGTCCTGTGTCGGAAGACAGAAAGCTTTATTGATGTCTCTCCACCCTAACACACAGAGAGCAGTAGTAAGTGCACTTTACTGCTGACCGAAAATAAAAACCAAACGCAGCTTAATAACTTGGCAAATGGACTCGCTAACTGGTGCACTTTGGGCGGCACGCAACCCCACCAGGCGGCTCCACCCGCCGCCAGGTCATCGACTAGACTTAAAGCTTCTGGCCGGACGGCGGCCCGCACGCCAAAAGGGAAAAGGGAAGAGAGAAGGAACGAAGAAGGACGTCCATCCCCAGACCGGCCCGAGACGTCCAATTAGTCTCCAATTATCTGCGAGACGATGTCCAGACCTGCCGAGTCGCCGCTGTTACTCGTGGTTTAGGAGGCTTTGTTTCCGTGTTTCTGCTGAGCGGCCATTCTGGGCTTTTGAGCAGCGGCACTGATTAGAGCAGTGTTTTTTAACCGCTGTGCAAGAGAGAGCTCGAAAATGCTTCAAATTCCACTAAAAAGGGAAGTAACTGTTTGAAAGTAGCTCTTGCGTTGCAAGATCCAAACTGCCGGGCTGCGCGAATTCAGGTGATTGATCGTTTCCAGCAGAACAGCAGCTCTGTGTTCATCACAACAGGCTTCACTCTGAAAGTGACGACTTAGTCGGGATGAAAGGTTCCGCTCTCTCTTTGAAATGTGGTTCTTGACGAGTCACTCGGTGAAACGAGTCGGTCGATTTTTTTCGACTCTTTGTTCATCGGATTAATTCGGCGTAACGCGCGGGATGAGTGAGGAAGGACTTGCAGTGAACGATGATGAGGGTTAATTATTTTCGGTTAGTGAGCAAAACATTCTCCCTTTTGCCGGAGTGACTCCAGAGGACCGACTTATTTAAAAGATATGTTCGCTACGACCGAATCGTCGGCCAATTGTAGGTTGTAGGCCATAATAATGACAATAATAATAATAATAGTAATAATAATAATAATAATAATAATAGTATTAATAGTAATAATAATAATAATAATAATAATAATAATAAAAATAAAATAATAATAATAATAATAATAATAATAATAGTAATAGTAATAATAATAATAATAATAATAATAATAATAATAATAATAATAATAAAAATAAAATAATAATAATAATAATAATAATAATAGTAATAGTAATAATAATAATAATAATAGTAATAATAATAGTAATAATAATAATAATAATAATAATAATAATAATAAAAATAAAATAATAATAATAATAATAATAATAATAATAGTAATTGTAATAATAATAATAATAATAATAATAATAATAATAATAATAATAAGCAGAGTTAGCATGAGAGTGGTTTAGTATTGTTTGATTATTTCATTGTAGTTATAGAATGTTGGCAACACTGGAGAGCATCATCAGGACACACACACACATACACGCACACACACGCACACACACACACACACACACACACACACATACACACATACACGCACACACACACAAACACACACACACACACACACGCACACACACACATATTGAGAAAGTACGTTTTGTATGTG
>NC_137204.1:27635843-27638343 GCF_960531495.2 Zeus faber | reverse complement strand
CGCTACTCACCCATATCCGTGGATCTGTGAGCTCCAGTCCACGGCGGGGCTCGTGTCGTGGGCTTTTCTTCTCCTTCGTCCTCTCTCTCTCTCTCTCTCTGTTCCTTTCTTTCCTTCTTTCTTTTTTACTGCTTTCTAGAGTGCGACACCCGGGTCCGCATCTCCACGCAGCCGTCTAATCCCACGGAACCCCGCGTGCACGGACGGTCGGACCCCCCCCCCCCCCCCCCTACCCCCAGCCCCCCCCCCCCCCCCCCCCACCCCCACCTCAACACCACCACCCACCACCCACCACCCACCAACCACCACCACAGCCCCCCCACTTCCTTGCTCCAGCGCAGCCGCCGACTCCGGAGCGCACCGTCTTCTTCCCCCCGGACCCCCGCGCTCCGGACCCCGCGCTCCGGACCCCTCGGACGGGGCGGAAAAAGAGAGATCCGTCGTGGGAGGGTCGGCGTGTTTTTTTTGTTTGTTTTTGGTTTTTTTCTCCTTAGTCTCCTCGGTTCCCGCGGATCGGAAGAATGTCATTTACTCCCCACTCGAGACGGAAACGCGACATATCCACCATCCACCAGCACCGCCACCGTCATCCCCCTCAAGTTGAAAGGCAGGAGGGAAGGCTGATGCTGCCGCAGCAGACCAGACGCGCGGAAAAATCACGGAGACAAATCCCAAGAGTCATCCTCTCCCAGATTCACAAGGAACAAAAACAAGAAAGAAAACACGCCGTAGATTCCCAGAGACATCCTTCCCCACGCGAGACCAAAAATTAAAAATAAAAATAATAATACTTGAAAAAGGGGTAAAAAAAAAAAAAAAAACCCGAATAAAAAACAAAATTAAAAAACAAGACAATAAACAACTTGAGCGTGGCAGAGGCGTCACGCGCCGTGGTCTGTTCTCGCCGCCCCCTTCCACGCGAAACGCACGGAGCGCGTTCCACCCGCGTCGTGGAGCCGCCGCTGACTGACTGTGGAAACGCAGCGGGGACGGGTGGCGCCTCCGTCGGTCTGGTCCACGCAGGGACGCGTCGGTGCGTCCGTCCGCCGCGATTCCACGGATTCCGCGGGTCCCACGACCGCGGCCGAAACCCACCCCACTCACCCCCCCCCCCCCCCCGCCCCCACCCCCACCACCACAAGCCCCCCCCCCCTCCCCCGAATAAAAAAAACAAACAAACAAACAAACAAACAAAAAACCACCCGGATGGAGGGACGGGTCCACGGCTCACTCCTCCTCAATATTTCCTCCATTCACACGCGTGTTTTTTTTTTTTTCCACGCGGAAGCAACGGAGCAACTTTGCGGAGCGGGACGGGAACGCCCTCTTCTGGCGAGACGCAGCGAGCAGGACGCGGCGTGGGACCAGAGGCGGAGGTGGTAGAGCAGGAGGTGGATGGATGGAAGGCGAGAAGGGTGGAGGTGGATGGATGGAGGGTGGAGGTGGGGGAGGACGGATGGAGGTTGAGGAGGAGGGTGGAGGTGGGGGAGGATGGATGGAGGTGGAGGAGGGTGGAGGTGGAGGTAGATGAGGATGGATGGAGGTGGAGGAGGATGGATGGAGGTGGAGGAGGAGGGGGTAGGTGGAGGTGGATGAGGATGGATGGAGGTAGAGGAGGAGGGTGGAGGAGGAGGATGGTGGAGGAGGAGGATGGATGGAGGTGGAGGAGGAGGATGGAGGTAGAGGAGGATAGGTGGCAGTGGAGGTGGAGATAGAGGAGGATGGATGGAGGTGGAGGAGGAGGCTGGAGGGTGGAGGAGGAGGGTGGCGGTGGAGGCAGATGGATGGAGGTTGATGGAGGTGGAGGAGGATGGATGGAGGTGAAGCAGGAGGCTGGAGGTGGAGGGGTGTAGTTGAGATGGAGGTGAAGGAGGAAGATGGAGGGGGAGGAGGACTCTGGGGGGGTTGAGGTGGAGGTGGAGTAGGAGGGTGGCGGTGTAGTTGGAGGAGGATGGATGAGGAGGAGGCTGGAGGGTGGAAGCAGAGGGTGGAGGTGGAGGAGGAGGGTGGAGGTGGAGGAAGATGGGTGGAGTGGGATAAGGGTGGAGGTGGTGGAGGAGGATGGATGGAGGTGAACAGGAGGCTGGAGGGTGGAAGTGGCGGGTGGAGGTGCATGGATGTAGATGTGGAGGTGGAGGAAGATGGGTGGAGGGGGATGAGGGTGGAGGTGGAGGAGGATGATGGAGGTGGAGCAGGAGGGTGGAGGTGGAGAGGGATGGATGAGATGGAGGTGGAGGAGGATGGATGGATGGATGGATGGATGTAGAGGAGGCGGCTGGAAGGTGGAAGCAGAGGGTGGAGGTTGATATAGATAGATATATATACTGTGTGTATATATACAGACAGACAGACAGACAGACAGACAGACAGGCAGACAGACATGCAGACAGACAGTCAGGCAGACAGACAGACAGACAGACAGACAGACAGGCAGGCAGACAGGTGAGGGTGTGTTTATTTGTATTCATTTCGTTGATGAATTTTTTATTTTCGTTGTTTG
>NC_137204.1:27625843-27633343 GCF_960531495.2 Zeus faber | reverse complement strand
TCCATCCATCCACCCATCTCTCCACCCATCCACCCATCCACCTCTCCACCCATCCCCCTCTACACCCATCCACCCATCTCTCCATCCATCCACCCAATCATCAATCCATCCATCCACCCATCCACCTCTCCACCCATCCCCCTCTACACCCATCCATCCATCTCTCCATCCATCCATCCATCTCTCCATCCATCCATCCATCTCTCCACCTCTCCACCCATCCCCCTCTACACCCATCCACCCATCTCTCCATCCATCCACCCAATCATCAATCCATCCATCCATCCATCCATCCATCCACCTCTCCACCCATCCCCCTCTACATCCATCCACCCATCTCTCCATCCATCCACCCAATCATCCACCTCTCCACCCATCCCCCTCTCCATCCATCCACCCATCTCTCCACCCATCATGGAGGTGAGCAGTGAGTCCCAGGCTGGCTCGCTGTGTCGCTGTCCAGTGCTGAAATACATTCACGTCCCAGTGGAGGAAGAAGCGCAAAGTTACTCCAGCACAAGTGGAAAAAACCATCACATCAACATTTCTACTGAAGTAAATACATATAAAAGTACTTTCTATTCAATGTGCTTAACGTTTTTAAAGGAAATGTACTTCCAGTCACATCCATATCCATATAACAAAGTCTAAAATACTTCATAAAGTAACTACTGGAGTTTTTTTCCTGCTGATGATTCTCATGCAGATGCTGATTATGACTAATAGTAAAATAGTACAGGTGGAGACATAGGGGTGTAGTCGAGTCAAAAGTACAGACATTTAAATGTACAGTACGAGTAAAAAAGTTGAGATAGTTTAAATGTTGTCCAGTAAAAAGCAGAAATATAGACTCAGGCCGTGTTCACACATTT
Source organism: Zeus faber (assembly GCF_960531495.2). Classification (NCBI taxonomy): domain Eukaryota; kingdom Metazoa; phylum Chordata; class Actinopteri; order Zeiformes; family Zeidae; genus Zeus; species Zeus faber. Next base: position 27,632,471 of record NC_137204.1, on the reverse strand, counting down.
ATGGATACTGGTATTTTCTCTGCGTTTTGAAAAAAAAATTTTTTTTTTCTTTCTTTTTTGTGTTGTTGTGTGGACGGAGATTTTCTTTTATGTTATTTTCCATGTAGGGGGATAAAAATGCCTTTTCAGAAAAATCCATAAACGTGTGGAGGAGGCCAAAAGCTCATTAACCGCCTTTTTTTTTATATACCAAAAAAATAATAATAGAAAGGGGTGTCGAGAGGTAAAAGGAGTATTTTCCGTCCGGTCATAAACACCATCACTATTGGAGAATGAGCGGCACTAAATGAACATCTAGACACACACACACACACACACACACACACACACACACACACACACACACACACACACACACACACACACACACACACCCCGCCCGGTCATTCCCACAGTTTGCTCTTTGAGGAGGAATAGAAAGATGTATATTTAATGAGCTCTGAAGCTGCTCAGTAACGATCTGTGTTGTTCTGCTTCTCCCACGGACGCCGCCGTTTGCTGCAATGCACGGATTCTACCCCAACCCCGTATTCATATCCCACACTCCCTTCCACCTCACGCTGCAGCAGGGGCTCCGTGGCTCACTCGCCTGGCGATGGGCCGGTTGCCGGTTCAATCCCCCACCCGCCCCTGCTCGTCCGCTGAGGTGTCCGCCGGCACGACACTAAACCCCCCTCACTGCTCCGCACGGGCCTCGCACGGCGAATGAATAAAACATGAAAATGGCAAGTTGGTTTTCGACAGCAGCGACCGCTAAATGCCGTAATCGTTGCCTAATTTAGCGGACGCTGTTGTCCAACGCAAACATGAAAAACATCCAGTGTTCCAAGCAGAAAATCAACTCTAAAGCGTACACACCCACACCCACACACACCAGTGTCACTGGTTCTACTTAAAACAAAATTAACTCAAATTAAAAAAATATTAAAAATGTAACTCATAATAATTAACTAAAATTATAATATATATTTAATATAAATATTTTATATATATTTATCAATATCTTTCCACTGAATTTTACTTGAAATTGAGAAATTAAAATGCACATTTTAAGATGAGAAACCCGGGAAAAAATGCACAGGTTTCTCAAATTAAATCTTGCACAAATGAGATAATGGTCGTATCCATCCATCTGTGACTTGAGCATTTCAGGGGAAAATCAACGTTTCCTGCAAGTTCTTAATTCAACAGAATTCAGCGGAACACTTTTATACATATATCATAGTCTTTTATTCAAACAGTTTGGATTTGAAATGTGATAAGCACTTCAAATACAACAGAAATCATAAATATATTGATAGGAAACGTTCATGCATTTTCTCATTGCACCGTCAGGGGCGAGGCAGCGATCGGCAACACGGCGACGGGAAGCGGCTTCATGGGATGGAAGGGAATCTCAAAGAACTCCATCAAATGTGAATGATGGCGTTCAGCTCGTACGGGAGGATAAGGGAATAATTCACCGCCCGCCGGCTTTCCCGGGGACGCTCGACTTAAATATTTTTTAATGAGCGGTTTTCCCCACCCTCGTCCTTCCTTTTTAAATAGTTTTTTTTTTTCTTTTCTGACTTTCTTTCTTCCGATGACGACGGCGACCGTCAGGGCAGGTCCTGAAGGCTTTGTGGGCCCTGCAGCCGCGCGAGGCCTCGGAGCGTCGACGTCAAGGCACAGTAAAACGCAACGCAGCCCATTTATTTGCCACCGTGCGGGAGCGGGAGCGAGGGCTGCAGCAAACACGGAATACCCATCACCCGCCGAGGGTCTTTCTTCCCGTGGTGCATTCCCACTACTTCAGCTGTCGTGCAAACACCCGAACGCCCGGCCCAACGGGAAGCCGCCGCAAGCTCCACCCGCCCCCCCCCCCCGGTTCCACCTGTGGTGGCGGGCAAACGCCTGAACCCGGACGTGACGGGACGATCGCCAACCTGCGAAGCCCTGCAGAGATTCCCACCCCCCCCCCCCCCCGAAAGAGCTGCTTGGGCGGATAAACAACGGTCACCCTGGCAACCACTGCTAAGCGGGCGCACATTTGGCGGGAGAGCGAGGGCACTGTATGGATGTAGCTGGGTGAGGGAACTACACACGGAGAGAGATTTGGATGGCTGGATGGAACTTCCTGTCAATAACCGCTCGTGGCACTGATTGCGCGCTCAACTTCAGCCCCAACTTCAGCCCCAACTTCAGCCTGAACGTCAGGTCCCGGGAGGGAATACTGTCCGTGTCCTCCATCCTCTGTCCTCCACCCACCAACCTCCGTCTTCCCTCCTCCATCACCCGTGCTCCATCCCCCAACCTCCATCCTATGATCTCCGTCCTACATCCTCCAGTCTACACCTTCCTGTATCCTCCGTCCGCCATCTTCCATCCTCCATCCTCAGTCCTCGGAACTACATCCTACATTCGCCACCCTCCGTCCTCCATCCTCAGTCCCCTATCTCCCGTTTCCCATCCTCCATTCACCATGCACTGTCCTCCGTTCAACCGTCATCCATCCTCCATCCCCCATCTTCCATCTCCCGTCCTCCATATTCCAACCTCCGCCATCCGTCCTCCACCCTCGGCTACAGCAGCAGCAGCAGCTCGCTGGTAATTTGTCTGATGGCTTTTTCCTTTGGATCCCGTTCAACAAGCAGCGACTGTTCTGCTGACGGCGCTGAAACAATTAATACGGTGGGAAGTTATGGAGCGAGAGACGACTGCAGCAAACCACCCCTGCCCCCGGGAGGTACAAACTGCCACTACAGTACAACAATACAAGTACAACACAAATAAAAAATAAAAACGTAAAATACAGTACAAATATAAGCGCCGCATACACAGCCCCAACAGAAAGACCAAATACTGGAATACTCTGCGTTGCTGCACCCGGATTCTTTGGCTCATACTGAGCTTCTCTCACAGGCAGCGGTGGAAAATAACCAAGTACGGGTATGTGGTTACCGTAGTTACGTGCAATTCTGTTTTATCTACACTGCACTTCAAAGCAAATATCTTTACTTTCCACTCTACTGCATTCCCAACGCAGTCAGGTGTAACAACACCCATGTTCCGGGATAAACCCCCATCACCGTGCAGCGGCGGAGCTGCTCTGCTTCGGCACCGGACAGCGACACTTCACCTTCTGGACTCAAACGGACAGGACTTGTATACCCTATATACCGTACTGAATATAAGACAGGTATTTTTTTTTTCTCCCCCTGGAAATACCTCTGAAAAAGCGGTGTCATCTTATATTCGGGGTCCGGACTTTTAAATGTCGTGTGCATGAGGAGGAGTGATTCAATCTGTTTCTGTACGCATCCAGTCCTGTACCACTGTGGGGCCACGCCGACGCGCCCTCCTCGCCCCGTCCACCGCTCGCTCTCCATCGCTGTCGTAGTTGACCGGGGAACCCCAAATGTTCCCACACGGCTGATTCAAAGGAGGCAGGCAGGTCTTCCAGCTCTGACTCAGGTGTGACTGACTCAGCGAGACGCCAGTCAGCTTGAGATATACTCCGCATGTCGCGAGCGGCTTCCGGGTGGAACTCGTGCTTGTGGAATTTGGTTCCGAGACGACCGCATGCTCCGTTATCATTATTTTCATATCAAATGATTTTCCTCACAAAAACAAGATTTGGTCTTCAAAAAGAATTTATTTTTCGAAAAATGAGCCTTGAAAAGGGGCTGTCGTCTTATATTAGGGTCAATACGGTACTTATATAATTCTTAATGTAGAAATCAACAATGAACTTCCACTTTGTACTTTTACTCTGAAGTTCAAATACTTTTTTTATTTTCACTTCAGTATAAATCTCAATGTGGTACTGTTTTCAGATTATTAAAAAAATATATATATATATATTATAATATAAGTATATTTTTTAATAATCTGACAACAGTACCACACTGATGGCAAAAGAAACAAAACGTATAAATAGATCCTCTGTATTATATAGGATCTTCTTATACGTTTTTTTTTGCCAACCGTGAGGCGGTCCTCAGGAACAAAGCGATTGAGCTGGAGTTGGAGTGGAAACGGCATTATGGGATATAAGGGCATCTCTAAGAAAATCATTAAATGGCAACGTAGTCTGGTTGAGTTTGTACACGAGGATGAAATAATAATTAATCTCACGCCAAACTCGCTCCTTCAGGGACACCGATTTTTAATTATTTTACTGCTTTCCCCCCCAAATTTTGCAGTTTTTCTCATCACTGTTATCATCATGAACAAATTGTTTCCTGGACTTTCATCCTTCCTATGAGGATTTCGTTGTGGACACTCATGAGGCCATGCTGGGTCAGAGAGCAAGACACCACACACGCTAAAAGGCAACTGCAAAGAATATCTATCACAAACTCAAAGTCTTTTTTCCTAATATCTGCCGCGGTACCTTCAGTTGGTTTTGATGTTTTCTCTTCTCCAATCATGTGTTCGCCTCCTCTCAACCAGCTTCTCCTCCTCTACAGTGAGAGGAACTTCCTGTTTTAAAAGACTGCTGAGTGATCAGAGATGGCGTGCAGCTGCCTCACCTCCACGTCTGCGTCGGCTGCTGCTCACGACACTGATTGTTTGGTACGAGGCCCAACTTCAGCTTTAACCTCAGCCAGAACTTCGGCCCGAACTCCACGCTGCTTCTGGAGGGACGCTGTCCTTGGGCCTGATCCCGAACCTCCGGGGAGTCCCGGTGGACATGGGGGCTCCACATCAAACATCCATACTTTATATTGTACTTCAAGCCTGGGAACCAGACCGATCTGCAGCTCAAGCTTCTTTTGCTCTGCAGAATACGTCTAGCCACCCTCCCATTCAAAGAGATTCCCACCCGACCTCGCCAGGGTGGGGCCGAACACAGGCTTGATACGATGACGATGCAGAGAGCCGTTGACGCACCTTACCAAGATGGCTGCCGCTGAAGTGGAACGGTCTGTTGAAGCCGCTATCGAGACAGTATGAAAGGAACTGGACGGTTTATTTTCTCTAAAAGGCTTTTGTTGATAAGAAAGATGTGTTTGCTGAACTTCCCATGGGATTTGGTGAAAGTTTAATTTGCAAACTCACTCGCCCAGCGCTACGTCACACGTTCTGTTGCCCTGATTGGTTGTACAGGAGGTCTATCCAATGTTCTGATCGGTTGTAGGTTTATCCAATTGCGTCCAGAGACAGTGTGTTCTGCGCCCGTTGGTAATGCCCCTTGGAAATTGAAGATGAGCTGAGAGCTTCCAGACTAGTCCACATAATGCATGTGTGAATTGGTCAGTTGATGCCAGGCTACTCTACCACATTTCTAACACCGGATCTGCTCTGGTTCAGCACCGGACAGCAACGCCTTGCTGGACCCAAACTGACATGATGTTTTTACTCCATACACCACATTATTTTAAGTAGAAATGCCAATGTGATACTTTCACTTTCGACTAGAGTAATTTTCTGTCACAGTATTTGTACTTTTCATTCGATTAAACTTCTCAGTACTTTCCTCCCGCTCCGTGGAGCAGTGGAGCTGCTCGGTTTCAGCACCAGAAAGCGACACTTCACCCACTGGGGATCTAGATCTTTCATATTTTTTCTTCAGTAGAACAACGTGATCCTTTTTCACTTTCACAAGAGCATTTCTTTATCAGTGTATCTGTACTTTTACTTAAACTAAAGTTCTCTGTACTTGACCCTGCAGCAGTGGATCTGAACGGTTTCAGCAGTGGACAGCGACACGTCACCCTCTGAAGTTCTGAAGCGCTTTTATACTCTGACTTGAGTAGAAATGCAGGATATTCATACTTTTACTGAAGTGGAAATGTCAAGATGGTACGAGATAGTAATTTTCTTGTCACAGTATTTGTACTTCTTCTTCTTCTTCTTCAATACATGTCTGACTGCTTCTTCCACCACTGACATGCAGGTGGCGTTCTCCATAAACGAGGCCTGTCAGAGAAAATCAATTCATAAAACGAGTCTCTTTGTTTTTGTTATTTTATTTATGAAGGACTATGACCGGTCAACACCGGCATCAGCGGCAGTTTGTGCCGGGAACCAAAATTTTGTTAAAAAGCAATATTTGCCAAATTTGGTTTTGCGAGGCTGGAATTGTGTTTGTTGCCCGGCAACGTCCACATCTTGAACATTCTGTCAGGGTACGAGGGCCACGCCGGCCTGGCCCAGATTTCAATAGAGCGGCTTCCTCTGCATTAGCAACACAGAGCCACACGCACAACACAACACGTGCACTTCACACACACACACACACACACACACACACACACACACACACACACACACACACACATACACACACACACACACACAACACACAACACCAGCACAACACATGCACCTCACACACACACATCAACTGACACATGTGGTTTGTATAACTATTATCTGAGTTCTAATGGGCAAATAGATAGATAGACAGACAGACGGATAGACAGATAGACAGATAGACAGATAGATAGATAGATAGATAGATAGACAGATAGATAGATAGATAGAGAGATAGACAGATAGACAGAAAGATAGATAGATAGATAGATAGATAGATAGATAGATAGATAGATAGATAGACAGATAGATAGATAGATAGATAGATAGATAGATAGATAGATAGATAGATAGATAGATAGATAGATAGATAGATAGATAGATAGAT
>NC_137204.1:27618343-27623343 GCF_960531495.2 Zeus faber | reverse complement strand
ATATGATATGAATAGAATCGTACTAAAACAAGCAAAAACTAAATCAATTATATAAAAATAAAGTGTGTAGAATACAAAAAAAGAATACGTGAAAATAAATGATACTCTTCCTAAGTATGTTTTATTCATTAATATTTATTTATTTATATGATATTTAACAAATCTTTCATAATCAAAAAAATATATAGTGTTATTATATATTATATAATTATGTATACTATAGTTAGTTATTTGGATGCACAGCAGGTATAAACAGTATTTTTCACACACAGATAATGAGAGTAAAATAACTTATTGGAATAAAACCTCAGAGTCAGACCAATGTTAATTTTGGCAGGACTGGGATTCTGGGAATTTGCTCCCATCATGTAAATGGTTGGAGGACCCTGCCATTTGCATTCTGGGAAAAAGGAAATTCTGGGAGGACCCCGCTGCGCCGCCTTGCGCTGCCAGTGCAGTTCGGCGATAAAATTGAGAGCCCTCTTCTCCTAAACCATAACAACACAGAGATGTGAAATTTCGTTCCTCTGGTGTTTATTTGTTGTTGTTTCTATGGCGATGTTTAAGGAAGTGACGTCACCTCTTGCCGGTGAAGTCATTCACGTCGATACACTTATGATTTGTAATTCCAAAAGAATTGAGAGATTGAATACAAATCGAAGACGGTACGCACAATTGGGGGAAAATATCATGGATTTTGAAATGTCCTAACATTTGAGTCCTTTCTCATCTCGTCAATGGAAACAGAACACGTATTTTACCATAGTTTTTATTATCAAACATCTATTCATGAAGCTACAAAGCAGAGAGTGTTGTACGAATCACATCGCGTTTGTTGTTCTGTGAGACTTTCGTTCATCATGGATGGACAGAAATAGATATATGAAACAGAGATGAATATAAATATATTGATGAAGTTTCCACAGCAAGCATGTGTCTGTTGACAATGACGCTGTGTTGTGTTTTGCTTTATGGGAGGGGATTCACCCCAAACTCTGGAACAACAGCCAGTGAGACCAACGATGGAAATCCATCAGTACGCCCACACAACGTGCTCCAGATGAGACTAAAACAAGTGTGACCAAGTGTTTAGTCATCCTAAAACTGTTGTTTAATATATTGAGGTGCACCTTTCATGGTGAGGATGCCGTATGATGCTTTTCTTTACAGATAATGCCAATGAAAATAAAAACAAATAGAAAGAAATCTTAACAGTCGAAAAAAAGTTAAAATAAAAATTATGAATTCAAATAAGATATAATAGCAGTAAAATAAAATATAAATAAAGTAAGAATGGCCAAATACACAGAAATAGCCAAAATTACAGAACAGAAATAGCCAAAAATATAAATATATGCAAATCATACCAAGTGTGATTCCATGGAAAGGATGAATGATTGCTTTAGGTGCTGAATTGAAGAAAGCGCAGCAGCAGCAGCAGTGAGGAAAGTGAGTGATTTAAACTAATGGAGTTGATTGTTTAGTGTTTTGTATAATTTTTTAACATGTTTTTTTTTTCTGCAGTGCTACGGCTGCTTAGGTGCAGTAATGAGCTGTAATCTACTCGACCGCATAAAAAAACAACAATAACAACAAATTGCTTTACGTACAGAGCTCTCTGTCTTGGCTGGGGCTTTTAATTATTGCTCTTTAAATACTACTTAATTCCTCACCAATTTGACTGACTTGTTCCCCCCCAAACAAACAAACAAATCACCTTTGAATGTCATAGTTTGATCAATTCTGAGTAAACTGATTAACATTTGACTATCTGGCTGGCTGTGTCTAAAGGCCATAAAGGTTTCAAATAATATATACTATATTGTATATATTATAAGTACATAGTATTTATTTGTACATTATATAGGCCCCCCTATACCAATAATATATCCTGTGCATAATCATTTATTTTATCTTAGTTTTTATTTGAATTTGTAATTTTTTAATTATAATTTTATTTTTTATTTTTTTAAATAATTTTAATTGTCTGTACAGCAATAGGGCGATCTAGCCTGGCATCGCCAGACCAATTCGCAAATACGTATTAGTCTGGAAACTCTCCGTTCATTTTCAATTTCCAAAGGGGGTAACCAACGGGTGCAGACCAAAATGTGTCTATTTGCAATTGGATAGACCTGCAACCAATCAGAGCATTGGATAGACCTATGACCAATCAGAGAAGGGAGGGTGGCCAGTTGTATTCTGCAGAGCAAATGGAACATAAGATGCAGATCAATCTGGTTCCCAGGCTTCCACCAATCGTCAAATCGGGACAAATTCCTTGTGTATGAAAATGCATTCAGCAGAATCAACTGCTTGTGATTCTGAAACATGGTGAATTTATTTAATCAATATACGTAGTTGTTTTGAAATCAGGCCCAATGGTCATGTTGCTTTTGCATCACTATAAATTTCTAATATTGCATCTCCATTTCCATTGCTTTTGTTGCAGTAATGGGATCCCTAAAAAGCTTAAAAAGTGCCCACAATACGATCCCTCTTTAAAACTCTCCATGGTGCCGTTCTCCTGGTTTCATTGGAGAAGTAGGGGATAGTGGAAAAGTGCCAACATTACTCTCTTACATTTCATAGCAGAGGCCCTGATGCAATATCACGCTTGTATTTCCCCAAAAAACTGATAATTATTCCCGGCCACAGTTTAATTCTACACCAGTGGTTCCTTTAATACATTATTATCATTATTTTTATTATTTTTATTTTTTTTATTATAATTATAATTATAATTATAATTATTATTATTATTATTATTATTAGTAGTAGTAGTAGTAGTAGTAGTAGTAGTAGTAGTAGTAAAAGCAGTATTGCCTACTTATAGTTTGTGATGAATTGCAAGTGATTCGTTCCACTTTAGGGTCATTTGGTGGCCGTCGACTTTTTGTCGCATCATTTGAAAGAGGAGGATCAGAGCTTCCAAACAAGGTGTCACTTGTGCAAATCAAGCAAATATTTTTAAAGCTATGACTTGTTAATGACAAGGGTGTGGCAAACTGTGATTTTTGAGATAATCACCTTGAAAGTTTAGCCCAGACTTGATTCATTCAGCCAGCTCCCAGAATGCAAATGGGGTAGCCAAAGCCACATGGCTACATAACATACGGCAGGATGAAGAATGAACAGAATTAACAGCGTCAACAACACAACTATTTTTGTTTTTAAAAAAGCTTTTATTTAACAGTAAGAACATACATGTTTATAAAAGTGGAATTATTTTATTTTATTTTAAATCACTAACCTCAACAGAGTCCGTCGGTCTCCTCCGGTGGTTCTTGAAAATTTTCCGTTTCATCTTCACACTCAGGTTGAAATCCGTTGTTTGAAATGTTCACCAAGTCCGGAGTAATATCAGATTCAGCGTCGCTGTCGGACAACTGACTATAAACGCGTAAAATGAAGGCCAGTACGCAATGCTTTCACTCACTTGGGTCTATCGCACTGGTCAGATTAAGGTCCGCGATATGATTTAGATTTTCCTCCACCCGCTTCTCATAATCAATAACAACACGGAGTTTTCACATTCAAGTGAAACTGAATCCTCGTCTTGTTTGTGACTTCACATGGAATTTGGAGGAATGATCTTCACCTGGACTCTCGTTTTAAAGGAAGCGATCGATCTGTGTTGTTCATCACTGTTCAGCGTCTCGGTAAGTGAACTGTGTTTCCCCATCTAATCTAACGGGAATATTTAACTTCACAGTTTAACATTTATCTACTCTTTATAAATCGAACTGGGTTTTGAAAATACGTTGAGAGATAAAAAAAACACAAAGGAACACAAATCTGGAAAAATCGAATTTTCCTTCAAGAAAGGTTCTTTCAACTTATTTGGCTGCTCCTGACGATTTTGGAAATGCGCGAAATGGCGGGTTTTGCTGCGGTGGCTCACAAATATTTTAATGACTGAGGAGCCTGGAGTCAGTCGGGTAAAAGACTGAATATTTAAGTCAGAAACTCAAAATAATTACTGAGGGCAGAATAAAGCCTCAGCATTTGCCATAATTAAAACTGAATGTGACAGCTTTACACTGTGGCAGATGAGAGGGCGTGCTTAAGCCCCAGTTTGCAGGTGACGGCACTGGCTTCTTCCAAGAGACAAGGTGTGAGAGTGGCTCGCTACGTCCAGCTCTACATTACTGACCGAGTGGCAAGAGCCCTGGTGACGCGGGGGGTTGGGGAGGTCGATTATGAGGTTGTGCAGTCAGATGGGGGTTGGTATCAGATATATCACCTTTACCTCCCGAAGGACCGGAATGAGCGGTGATTGTCTGGGATTGTCCGTCTGCCTGGTGATTGAGGGGGATGAGTTGGGGCCGGAGGTTCCAAAAAGGACCAATTCCACTTCGGCCCTTTCCAGTAACCATCCCTCACCCTGCCGGAGCCAAACGTGGCCGCGTGACAATGCTCGTGTTCTGATGTCTCCTCCCCCCTGCCAGGCTGCACGTCCCTCGTTCACCACCACGTGGAGGCGGCCCGGGGGTGAAAGTACGCTCCCGGCCGTAGCGCCGGCCCAAACACGGCACTGGACTTAACCAAGGGCTACTGGCGCATTCCCTTTTCCCCAGAGTCCAAGGAGAAATGGGCTTTCCCCACTCTGCAGGGGTTCTACCAGTTTGTAACGCTTCAGTTCGAGGCTCCAGCCACCTTTCAGAGGCTCATGGACTGGATCCTGCGTCCGCACACAGCATATGCTGCCGCCTACTTTGACGATGTAATTAGAAGCGGCACATACAGCATGTGGCCGCAGCGCTCCAGTCCTTGAGGAGGCTGGGGCAGAGGGAGGTACGGTATCTGGGGTAACTCTTGGATGGAGGACTGGTCCGGCCCCGGATAGATAAAACCACCACGGTTGCGAAAAGTCAAAGACCCAAGACCAAGTAGGAGGTAAAGCAGTTCTTAGGGCTGGCAGGTTACTATGGAAGGTTTGTAGCCGACTTTTCGGAGCCGACCAGTCCTTTGTCTGGTTTAACTCGAAAGGGTGTTTG
>NC_137204.1:27608343-27613343 GCF_960531495.2 Zeus faber | reverse complement strand
GCCCACTCCCTGGCCACGCCCACTTACCCACCGTCCCACATTGTGCAGCCTTACAACAGGGGCGGTAGCGTCGTCCCGCCTCCATCGCCTTCATCCCCTCTGACTCCCCCTCTCTCTCTCGCTCTCTGTCACTCTGCCGCTCACCCCCATCCCTCTCCGTCGCACAAACCCTCCAACGCCCCCCGCCCCCCTCCATCATACGTTCTCCACCCTCTGCCTTCTCTCGCCACGCCCTCTTCCCCACTTTGCCAACAGGGGTAGCGGCGTCCGTCTCGCCTCCGTCCCCTTCCTCCCTCTCTCTCTCTCTCCCTTTCTCTCTCTCTCTCTCTCTCTCTCTCTTTCTCTCTGTCTGTCCCTCTCTCTCTCTCTATTTCTCTCTCTCTCTCTCTCTCTCTCTCTCTCTCTCTCCGCTCCCTCCCTCTATTTTTGGCATCAGACATTCTGGGCACGTAGGCCTCAGCACAATGTAAATTATTCAGCCTGGCTTGCCGGCGGCCGGGAGCAAATCATAAATCGCAGATGGTCTCGGGCTATTTCGCGCGGGTGACCGTGGTTAAACACCCGGCGCGCGAGTCGCTTCCCAACCCGAAAAATAAGCTTTCATTACTCTGAGGACCCAACTCCTCCAGTCCTCTCCTGTCCTCTCTCCATTTTCTTTCTTTTATTGTGTAAGGCGGCAGATATGGCAGATTACAGCGTTTGGATACTTGCACCCTCCCCAAAATGCGACCCGAGCCGGAGTGGCTTCAAAGGAAGATCCAAGAGGGAGGTCAATTTGATGGATGGGTGATGGATGTTTGTATTCATCCATCCACCCATCCATCGATCTAAATATCTATCCATCTATCTATCTATCTATCTATCTATCTATCTATCTATCTATCTTAAAATCTGAATATTTTGGTGTTGTTTGTGTGTCCTGGATCCGACATTGAGAACCAAACAGACACATTTGAAGATGATGAAGCTAAAACGCTGGAAGATGAAAACCCCAACAAAATATTTTCCTCAAATTTGCGAAATGCACATTTCCGAGCGTGTTCTCAACTTTGAAAAGCCGTTTTCCTTTTATTAGAAATATGACGTCGTTTTTTTACATCCAAAAGGGGGCGGCGTTCCACATCTGATCTGATCTGATCTCCACCGTAGCTGATGTTACGGTATCCGCTCACCGTCACACCTGGAACCTAAGAAGGTGAACAGCCAGGCAGGCGCTGCTCAGCGCAGGGCTCCTGCTCCTGTTATCCATTCTGATAATTACACCAAATGAACCAAAGACAGAATTTTTTGTTTTCATCAGTAAATGCGTAACAAACATGTTTCCAGTATAAATGTCATACATACATCTCTCTCAGTACAATAACATAAATACTAATACATACTCTAAATACATTAATGGGAGTTTTGCAAAGTGTTCATTTTTCAGCTGGCCACCAGAGGGCGCTGCGCTGACCGAGCTCCTCCATTGGCTCCAATGACTTTGGGCGGAGCTCGCGGACCTGGATGAACTCTGTACGAGGTGTCAGTCGGAGGATTTTTTTTTTCTGCATGCATTCTGCATCAACGCTGTATTTGCCTTTACTTCTTTCCCGAATTTTCCCATGGGGATTAATAAAGAGTTATTATTATTATTATTATTATTAGTCATTATTTTATCTTTGCACAGTATCCCCACTTTTTGTACATTCTGTATTTGCGTATATTTGGATTTTTGTTTGCATTTGTTTTACATTTATATACTAAACATATTTTCATGCAGTCTGTTCAGCAATGCACGTTCCTATCTTATCCTATTTGATCTTATTTGATCTTATTTTATAAAATTGTATTCAAACTTATCTTGTTTATGAATTGATTTCAAACTGTATCTCATTTCATCTCACCTCATCGTTTTGGGACATTTATCCTGAAGAGGAAACACAGAAATGTCATCGTGGAAGTTTGAATCGATAACCCTCCGTGTTCCCTGCTTCGTAACGGGGCTCTTTCAGACGCTGCACCTGGAGGCCAGAAATAGGGGGTTATTATGGGATTACTTTTTTTTTTTTTTTTTGGTCACTGCCGTTGTTGTGGTGACTTTAAATGAAAACCTGGAGATAGGTTTATTCAGGGCTGCTGAATTTCTGGTTGGGTTCAAGTCCCAAAAAGCTAAATTTGGTGCACGTTCCAGTTCTTCCATGTTCACATGCGTAGGCTGGGTTAGAACTCCAAAAACCAAGGTGGGTGTGGGTTCGAGTCCGGCCAAGTGTGTAGGTAACAGCCCTGCTGAGCGTTTATCTGGCTTGGCCTTCCAAAACCCGAGGCGGCCGTGGGTTCGAGTTCTTTCATGTTTACATGCGTCAGTGGGGTCGGATCTTTAAATAACCGAAGCTGGCGCGGGGTTCAAGTCTCGCAATGTTTACACGTGTAGGTGGGGTCGGAGTCGCAGAAACCAACATGGCTGTGGGTTCGGGTCCCACCGTGTTCAAGCGCGTAGGTAACATCCTGCTGAGTTTCAAGTTGGGTTCGAGTCCCAACAACCAAAGTGGGTGTGGGTTTTAATCCCAACATGATGCCAGCGCGTCGGTACCAGCTGCACACCGAGCTCCTCGTCGGGTTTGAATTATCTTCAACAGCTGTTTGAGGTGCAGAGGTTTCCAGTCCCAACGACCCAACAGGGTGTGGCTTCAAGTCCTGCGATGTATACGTGTGTAGAACCCCAAAAAACAAAGTGGGCGGTGGTTTGAGTCCCGCCTTGTTTACGTGCACAGGCTGGGATAGAGTCCCAAAAAACAAAGTGGGTGTGGGGGATCGAGTCCCACCATGTTCACCTGCGTAGACTGGGATGGAGTTCCAAAAAACAAAGTGGGTGTGGGTTCGGGTCCCACCATATCACCTGCGTAGACTGGGTTCGACTCCCATTTTTTTCCCATTCTTTGCTCTGTTGTGTGTAGATGTGATTAGCGCCATAAGAAATTGGGGTGAGCTCCTGCCGGTCGGCTCTGGTGCACAGACACGAGGAGGAGGAGGCGCGGAGCGGCGGTAGCCATGTTTAGCGAGGCAGCAGTTTGCTGTTTAATTACACGCAGTGGGAGTCACCTTGCCCACACCTTCAGGTTCACACGCTCTGGCCAAGGGCACCGGGTATCAGGTGCTCCGACCCAAATTTGTAAGGCCTGGGGAATACACATTTACATTTACTCATGGAGTTAGAGTGAGAGACAGTACCACACGTACACACTCCAACAGATACACACACACACACACACACACACACACACACACACACACACACACACACGTGTACACACATTCTCTGTTACAGTCACATTGCTTTCGTCTTTGAAGAAAATCTAAATCAATCATCATTCAAATGTATATTTATATATATTTCGTAAAATACTATGACACCAACTAAACCTGCATATTATTTAATTGTAAATTGGAATCAGACTGTTAACTATACAACTCTGTTATATCAGGATGCTAAATATGTACAAAAAAAATAAAGTACTTTTACCTTTAATAAGTACATTTAAGAGTGAACTATTCAACTACTGCAATAATTACATTTTCATTAAGTAGAACTGTCAATATAAAGCCACCGTTTATATAAATATATATATATATATATATATTACATATAAATAGATATATGTATGAGTGTGTGCATAGATAAGGCAAAAATATTAAAAATTAAAAATAACAGTAATATACGTATACATATATGCAACTTTACATTATAATATATATATATATATATATATATATATATATATATATATATAAATATATATATATATTTTTTTTCCCTTTTCCTGTGGGCTTTTCCACACGAAGGGCTCCTCCATGCCGTTCTCCTCCATTTCCACTAATGATCAGTGGAGGATAAAGAAACGATGGGGGGTGGGTTGCGGGAAAAGTCGAAAGCTCTTAGCCCGGAAAAAGATTAAAGACGGGCTCTTTTGTGCACCGCCGAGCGGAGCCCAATAAATCCTCATCGATGCCCTGGCCGTGTAATTATCACAGGAGCCGGGGGCAGAGATCCAATCACCGCGCGCTATCGACAACGTGCGCTGATACAAACAGGTGGATGCGGGATCGGGGCCAGGGCGGAGGAGGAGTACGCCGCCGACTCCATCACTCTGACGGATCAGGACTCGATTGCTTGAGAGAGGAAGTCAAATAAACAACAACAAACAAAACAACAACGGCGGACAACCTCATACACACGGATTTTCCTGCTCCCCGCGTAGATACTACGTCCAGACGATCTGAGCTTTGACTCCAGACTCAAAACATGAAACTTGAAACGACACTTCAACCCTTTGTCTTTGTATTTACCTTCCTTTTTGGATTGAAGGATCATTTCTGACGTTTGGTTTGGTATCATTATGATGCTTTTACGTGTGTAGTGACAGGCCTACTGAGCTCTATTGTGGGTTTGAGTCCATCCTGCCATGTCTACGTGTGCAGCCTGGGTTCGAGTCCCATTGACCAAAGTGGGTCCGTGTTTGGGTTCCGCCATTTGGCAGTGCGTTGGGATCAGTTCTGCCGAGTTTCTAGTTGGGTTGGACTCCCAAAGACCAAAGTGAATGTAGGGTTCAAGTTCTGCCATGTCAACGTTTTTAGACTGCGTACGAGTCCCAAAGACCAACATGGGTGTAGGTTCAAGTCCCGCCAAGTTTATTTATGTACGTCGGGTTCGAGCCCCAGAGACCAACATGTGTGTGGGTTTGAGTCCCGCCATTTTGAGGTGCGCTGGCTGGGTTAGAGTCCCAGCAGCCAAACTCCTGTGAAGTCTTGGTTAAAGTCCGAATAACCAAAGTGGGCGTGGCTTCTCCTCCCGCCGCCTTAAAGTGGTCAGGTAACAGTCTTACTGGGTCGGGTTTGGGTTTGAATCCCAATGACCAAAGGTTTATGCGGGTTAGATTCCTGTGATATTTCGGAGTGTGGGCCTGGAAGAGAAAACTGTAGCAAAGCCACATAAACATGCAACCTCTAAACAGGAAGGAGCAGGA
>NC_137204.1:27595843-27605843 GCF_960531495.2 Zeus faber | reverse complement strand
TATGTATATACAGTAGATATACATACACATTCACATACACATACACATACTGTAGACATAGACATACACATATACATAGACATATACATACATAAACACTGCATATACATAGACATACAGTATGTATACAGTACATATACATAGACATACACATAAATACATATACAGTACACATACATAGACATACACATATAAATACGTATACAGTCGATATACATACACATATACATACGTATACACTTCATATACACAAACATACACATATAAATACATATACAGTACACATACATATACACAGACAAAGAGACACACAAAGACATAGACCACAATCACTTTTTAGGATCAAATATTAGACAATGAGTATTTTGTATTACTCACCTCGGAAAATGAACGAAACAACAGCGACTTGAGGAATGTTTACATTGAAGGTGGAGCCTGCGCTGCATCGCTCAGATCGCTGACACTCCACCCTCCTCCCACCGACGCGGCATCTCACATGCCCCTCGCGAAAAAATGAATCATCAGTAAATGAGCGGCATGACAGCTGGCGAGGCAACGACGCCAAGCTGTCAATGACATTTTCATTCATGACGGAGGGATCAAAAAAAGAAAAAAAAGGGAGGTGTGAAAGACAAGACGGAGATAAGGACATAAGGGTGGAGAGGCAGCGGAGGGACCGGAGCCGCCCCGGCCGCCATCTAAACTCATTGACGGGATTCTCACTGGATGAGGACTGAAGAGGAGCACCTCCAGGGACTCAACCCTGCTGGCCAGGCCACGATGAAGAGGAGGAGGAGGAGGGGGAAGAGGAGGAGGAAGAGGAGGAGGAGGAGGAGGGAGAGGGGGAGGAAGAGGAGGAGGATGGAGAGGAGGAGGAAGAGGAGGACTGTAAAGAGGAGGAGGAGGAAGAGGGGGATGGAGACTGGCACAGTGTTCCCCCTCACAAGCTCGTCCTAAGCCTGAGATGTTGATGTTTTTAGTGGATGACACATTCCTGGGAGGACTCCCATCCCAACGTGTTTGAGGGAAGTAAGGCTTTTGTCACATAATTGGAAAGAATCTGTTCACACTTTATTAATATAATTAGATGATATTATGTTACATATAATCACAAGATTATTTTTTTTATTGAATAGATTACAAATTATAAATAAAAACAAAATTATTAAATACATTTATAATGACACATTTAAAAACATTTATTCTTGTATATATTACAATTTATTACAATACTTATTAAAAGTGTAAAAAAAATGCTTAAATAGTACATTTTTTTCTATGTATTATCACCAAAATAGAAGTGGATTTTGGGATCACCGAAAAGGTTTTTCGCTCCTGAGCCCAAACCTCATTGTCAAATTTTTGCCTCTTTTTCATTTATTTTTATTTTATTTTTATTTTATTTTACTTTATTGTCCACAGAAGTGATGATTTGCTTCGGGCTTTCCAGGATTAAAATACGAACGGCCGACCGGAGATAACACTCCCAATATGGCAGCCACTATACTCTGTTAGTGTTTATATTGTTATCGTTGAAAGCCGGCATATTGGGAGCAAACTGCCTTTAAATGAATGAACAGTAACAGTACGGGCTGGAGGATGCACGTGCACAGCTGCTGCTCCCGGCCCTGCCCTGGCTGCCTGCCTGCCTGCCTGCCCGCCTGCCTGCCCGCCTGCCTGCCTGCGCGCGTGGTGTTTTTTAAAGGTGCCCATTCATTTTCATTAAGTGCTGTCGGTAAGGACCATTAACCAGACTGGGAGATAATCACCTCCCCAGAGCACTGACCTGCTTATGGGGCAGGGAAGGGTTAAACTGGAACAGCAAACCCTCCATGTAGCAACACAGCAGCGGGCCCCGCCCTCCGCAGGGAGCGGCTCCTCATCAACCAGCGGGAAAACAACTTCTATTTAATAAAGGGGGACCCGGGTCACTTTGGATTGGATATCCATGGCTTGTGGAAAGCGGCTTTTTACAATACTTCACATACTACAAGGATCAAGACATCACAGAAATATTAAAACATTTTTTGAAAAGAAATTTTAAAAAATTGTGTTTCTTTATATTTTTATTTTTTATTGTTAAACATTGCAAACGTTACCTTAAAAAAAAATAAAGGAAATTCAATTGTGAATTGTGAATTAAAATTAGTTGCAAGATCAAAGTTGCGACATTTCGGAACTTTTCAAACATTTTCGGACATTTTCAAAATTCTGAACCATTTTAGCGGGGCCCTTAATGTAGACCGTCAGAACTTAACCGGAGCAAATTAAGCGACGCAAGACTCCTGAACGATTCCGGCGCAGCGAACGAGTCTTTAAAAATGAGTCGGGATTCGGGAGGGTCGCAAAAAGATTTCCGATGGAATTGAGCGATTCCTGTGAGAATTCAACTCCCAGCTCGGACCCTCCTCCTGAGAATCCCCCGAACGAGACGAACGTCTCACCGGGGGAAGCCACGCGGGTGACACACTTCTGCTGGAGTGGAACCACGTGGGACCGCCGTGGCTCGTGGAACAGCGGTGAGAAAAGTTTGTCTCTTTTCTGGAGATCCAGCTCTTTATGAGCCACTCAGGAAAAAAAGGATTTGTTTAGTTATCAGACTCTTGGTGAACTTCATTCAGTCGGTGTAAGTGAATCACAAGAGGAGCCGGTTCACCGGGTCGTGAAACTAATTTTTCAGACTTTCAAACTTAAATTCCGTCAAATACATTTTTTTTTTCGGTGGAACGCAAAGTGTTCAGCAGGCACATTCAATATGAATTATGCCAAATGGCCGAGAGTGGAGTCGAGGCGGCGAAGTGACTCCAGACTCCTGGGTCACTTCAAGGGTTTGTTCAATACGAACGAATCATTTCCCGATGTCTCGCGGTGAAACCCAGGCGGGGGGAGGAAAACGGCGGAAAGCGATGACGTCCACGTGATCGACGCAAGCTTGATTCCCGGTGAGACCGTCATGTATTATTATTATAACGATGCATAATTCACTCCACGGCTGCATGTAGCTTTTAATGCCTGAAGGCCCTTGACCCTGTTCTGCGGGATGAGAGCGTTAAGCGTTTACACTCCCTATCTGCGTTCACTTCAGCTAAACTATTCATTGAGTGTGATCATCTCATTATTAATAATGGAAATAATCTTTTTCCTTTTGGATTACACGTGTGCGCCAGCGCGTCCTTATCATGCGAAGCCCCCTCGAGGAAGGGGCTGCCGACGGCGGCTTTCATCGGCGACGGCGGCGTCAAATAAGTTATTCCTGCGAGCGCCGCGCGTGAGGGAAGTGGCATTTAACTCTGATCTTCAGCTGAAAGGGAGACGCGGGAAACACTAGAAAGCTCTTCCGTCCTCTGTGCGCCGAGGCTTCCTGCTGCACGGGGGGTGGGCGCGGGGGGGCGGGGGGGGTGGGGGGGGGCTCCACTAATCCGAAAATTACACTCGGGCTCTAAATATTACGGGGAGGGATGTTACAGCGGCACGGAGCGAGCGCATCGGTGGATTGGCGGGAGATCGAACGTGACCGTGGATCTGAGCGATGGTACTGAAGTTAAAATAACCCCCCAAAAAAATTTTTTTTTTTTGCCAAATCCCGGCAAGTCCCGCCTCCCTAGAATTCCACAAAATTACATATTTTGCCGCCCATATGCTCAGAGGAAGACTCTTTTAACCGTTTTCCGGGTGTTGTGAGTCATCAAACGCTATTATTTCCAGCTTGGATTTGGAGGAAACAGGACTTAGTGTTGACATTTTGCTGAGGGGGATCAATACGTCAATCACAGTGAATTCCACTTTGAAGTATCTCTGTCAAGTCCTTCAGAATCTCTATGTGGAGGGCTTGGCGCAAAAAGGGCCGTAAATCATTTAAAAGCTCGATGAGACTTGATAACCATACTTTTTTTTTTTTCCAAATAAAGATTGAGAGGATAAATGCGTGAGAGATCCGTTCAAGTGCACTGAGCTTGGCGTTTTGTATTCTACGCAGCTATCTTTTGAGATGGGAATTCAACCTGTAACCTGTTGTGCAGTGCACCTGGTTTATTTACCGGATGTTGGAATTCAATGAAAAGCTCGTTCTCGCTCTGTCGTAGAACTCCGCACGTCAGTCCTGACAACTCTTTGATTCACGTTAAAATCATCGTTATTATTCGTTGGCATCCTTCATTAGCGAGAAATACAGGAGTGATGACATTGCATCCCCCCAGCTGGGTGGAGGAGAAGAGCCCAACGCAGCCAAGCAGGAGAGGGGGGCTGCCCTAACACGCCCGCCCATATTAGGGCATGGAAGCGCGTGGCGCCGTCCAGTTGTCTGACACAACTAGCTCCGCATACTAAGCATCATTGCCGCCGCCTCTGGCGCCAAGCCCTGCACATCCACGACTCACGGTCTCCGTCTCCACCTACAAACATCCCAAATGCACTCCCTACGAACTGCAGAGCAGTGTTGGTGAAGTAAATTTCCTACAAGGTCCTGTCAGCTTCGGCTGCAGAGTGGGGCGTGAGGGCTTCACACAGGGACGCCACAAAATACTGGAATGGGCTCAGACAGAGACTCCCAAACCTTTTATTTATGGTCCAGGCCCTGTTGGCAGCCCAAGCTCTGGAATGATAAACTATGCGGAGCGCAAATCTAGGCTACCTCCATATATAACATTTTAAAACACCACCCGCCCTCAACACCATCTCGTCATTTGCAATTACTTATCAGACAAATACTTGTGAGAATTGACTCAATTCTCTGTTCTGTTCATTCTCTGCCACCGCCGTCATCCATATCAACGATCAATAACACAAATCCCCCTCATGAACAAGCCACATTATTTTGACATTTATCTGGACACCAGAAGATTCAGCTTCACAGTTGTTTTCTCATTCTCGTTTTTATTTGTCACAAACATTTCTCACAATGACTGACATTTGAAAAAAACATTTAATTATGAAATCTAAACATTTAGCAAAACGATCGTGAATCAGCTCAAGTAATTGCGATCGGCAATTATGTATTAATTCTGACAGAGATGCTCATGAGGGGTGATGAGAAAATGTATTTTGTGAACAAATATTTATATATATATAGTACATATATTTTTTGAATATAAAAAAATAAATATATATATACATATAAGAGTATATATGTATGTTTGTTTTTTAGGTTTTTTGGGGGGTTATTTTGCATTTTGATTTAGGTGTTTTTTATGTTTGGCTATAATTATGGTTATTTTAGTTTTTTAACTTGTTTTTTTATGCTCACTGTCTTTAGGGAAATGCAGCAATCTTCACCCGGACAAATTCCTGGTATATAAGGAAATGTTCTTGGCCAAATTTGTGTTTGTGATTTAAATAGGGAGGTTGTTGTGCTATTTTAGCTTCATACAACCTCAATACAAATTTTGAAACAAAAATCCCCTTTGGACTCAGATGAATAAATAATTAATCTCATCCAGGGTCTCACCGTGTTATTGTCCAGTGCAGCAGAAACTGCGATAATTATTTCACCTTTAAGGACCCTCCAACCCTCACACAGAATGTCACACCGTGCACACAGAGCGGAGTGGCTGTGGAAATATTTATCTTTCAGGTTTGGAGTCCTGGTAATCTGGTGCTGCGGTAATAGAAAATAGAAAAGGAGGGAAAGGCTGAGAGCAGGAAAGGTCAGAGGAGAGATTGAGGGAGAGGGAGACAGGGAGAGAGAGAGAGAGAGAGAGAGAGAGAGGGAGAGAGGGACAGAGAGAGAGAAGGAGACAGAGAAGGAGGCATTTCCCACTCCTAATCTCCCAGAGAGAGACAGATAGCGGAGGTGACACCGAAATCTTCCACCTGACACCGGCTCAATGGCACTATCACACTGCAAAGACAGGATGGGAGCCAGGGCCGAGCACCCAGATAAATACTTATATTATATATATATATATTTATATATATATATACACACAGACACACACACACACACACACACACACACACACACACACACACACACCATTATTTCCACACAAACACCTGCAGACTTTAAGGTCATGCATGGAATTTTGTGATTATTGTCCAAAACAAAGTGAAACAAATCTAATTGTAGGACGCGTAAAATCGAAAGCCTCTCTATCCCTTAGTACATATCCTCATTTGTCTTTGGATATCTATAAAGTTTATTTTATTTTTTAGCTTCACAACTGCGATCATTGTCCAAAACCTAGAAAATGAAAACGGGTGAAACAACTCAAATTAAGAGTAAGTTACTCATTTGTATTTATATATGTATATATTTTTTCTCATGAATTGCCATGTCCATATTTATATATTTTTACCCAAAATGGGGAAGCTTTACTTTTAGCTTCACTGTGCTGTACTTGATACTACTGTATGTACTTATTGTCCATCCATCCGTCCGTCATCCTGGTCGCCAACAGAGCAGCCCCACACCGCCTCTGTTCTCCCCTGGGGGGTCCCAAGGCGTTCCCGGGGCCTAGGGACGCAGTACAATCTCTCCAGCGTGTCCCGGGTCCGCCCCGGGGGTCCCCCCCCGGCTGGACGCGCCCGCCGCACACCTCCCAAAAGGGGGAGGGGCCCGGGGGGGCTGCCGCTGCCCCCTCCTCTCCACGGCTACACCCCCCCCCCCCCCCCCGGATTGCCAGGCTCCTCCAACTACCACGCAGAGGGAGCCCCACCCCACCCTGCGGAGCAACCCCATCTCAGCCACTTCCTGCGAGCTTCCCACAGCTCGAGACCGGAGACGGATGCCTGCTTATTACCGACGACACTTATTCCACATACACGCAGCGTGCACTGCGTGACGGCTCCGCAAGATCACAAGCAGAGTGGAAGCTCGGAGCTGCAACAAATTGAACCACAATGACAGAAGCGCAGAGACACACTGTCTAAAAACCCCAATAAAGAGATGACGCTCTAATGTGATGTGATGTGTGTGTGTGTGTGTGTATGTGTGTGTGTGTGTGTGTGTGCACGTGCGCATGTGTATGTGCGTGCACTCTAATCCAGGATAAAAGCCTAAAATCCATATCTATCCATATCTATATGTCTTGTTCCAGTTTGACACCGGAATTAAAACAGAAAAACTGATTCTCCTCGACGTTGAGCTCCCTTGGCCGCCGCCTTATCGCAGCCAATCGATGTCTGTATTTAAATATCTGCATGTGCTGTGGTACCTGTGGTTCCCTCTGGGGTTCGTGGAGCGGCCGTCAGGAGCTTCTAAGCACCTGACAGAACGTCCCGAGCCGCCGCCGCCGCCGCGAGGTTCTGACGCGTAATTCGTTTTGACGCGTAACCAACGGTGACGCAGGACCGGCAAACGAGCGGCTTATCGCCAACAGGTTGTCCGAGCGACCAGCGGTGAATCTTCCATTCATTACCTGAAGATAATGGAGCGGGAGACAAACCGCGAGTCCGCGGCAAAAAACAACAAAGACAAAAGGTCTCGGCATTTGTCGTAATTCATATCGAACGCGACTGATTTGCCCCATCGCCTCCACCGAAATTAATCACTTTGACGGATTCACGTTTGTTTCGTGATTCACGCCTTCTGACGCCGTGTCTCTGCCAAAAATCAATACTTTTGAGAGAATTTGGCAAAATCATTGTGTGGGTTTGACATTCCGCACGCTTCCATTGCAAATGATTCCCGCGAGAATTCCCTTCGCAGCAACCGGCGGCCAAGACCGGGCCAGACTCGTAAAAATGGAGCGACGCTTTTCACGGAGCGACTCGCCAAGAGCCCAACCTCAAAAGAGAGTTGAGCCTTTCATCACGGCTCGCGGAGAAAAGCAAATGAGGCCGTCGGTGGGAAGAGTTGTACCATGAGGATCCAGGATTACAGATCGTAGATAAAGAAGTGAACAGAGTGAGAATCATACCAGGACAATCGGGGGGGGGCGGGGTTTAAACTTTATTTTGTCTATGGGGGGGAACTGCGATTCGGGGTGTTTCACCCAATTAAAAAACAGAGGAAATCAATGAATCTAGAATAAAAACACTGTTTTTATTTGCTTTATCTGTAAAAAAAAGGTGCCTCAGCGCAATGCTCAGCGTAATGGTACGGTCCACTTTAGGGGTGTCTGGAATCCTGTTACAAGATTCTTCCAGGCATGAATATGAGAAATAAACTGGAATGTTTACAATGACAGGTAAGAAGGATTTATAAATGTTTCCAACCCTCGACCTGTTGTTTTTACCTTTTTTTGGGGCGGGACTCAAGTCTTAAATAGGGGGGTCATATAATGACAATCGGGGGGGGGGGGTTAAACTTATTTCTCTATGGGGGGGAATGCTATTCGGGGTGTTTCATCCGATTACAAAACAGAGGAAAATAAATGAATCTACAATAAAAACACTGTTTTTATTTGCTTTGTCTGGAAAAAATGATGCCTCAGCGCGATGCTCAGCGTAATGGTACGGTCCACTTCAGGGGTGTCCGGAATCGTGTTACAAGATTCTTCCAGGCATGAATATGAGAAATATATTGTAATGTTTACGATATCAGGTAAGAAGGATGTATAAATGTTGACCTGTTGTTTTTACCTTTTTTTGGGGCGGGGCTCAAGTCTTCAATAGGCCCCCCCGCCGACCCCCCCATCGCGCAGAAGACTGTAAACTCGGCATATTCAGAGGCAGTTGGATGAGGCTGAAGTTCCACGGCGTGAACTCCAGAGTCATTAAACAGCAGGGTGGGGCCGCCAGGCTCCACCCAGGGTCTGACGGAGAACACCGTCAATGCGGCTCCAACAATTAAAGTTGACACTCTATAACCGCATTATGAATGCATTATGGATGCATCATGAATGATCTAATTATATGAATGCTATGGCTGCGACAAGCGTCTCCAGGCTTCCTCCAAGAAGCCCAGAGAGGATCCAGAGAAACAGCCAAGCCAGCAGCAGATGGTTCACACCCAAGAGGGTAAACAGCATTTGTAGGGCATGAAATTGATTCAAAGCTTTTTGATGTAAAAAAAAAAAAAAAAAAAAAAAAAGGAGGAAGGGAGCGCGAGAGAGAGAGAGAGAGAGAGAGAGAGAGAGAGAAATGACATTTTGGTTAAAAAAAAAAAACCCAATTCGACTGTAAGTGCATCTGAGGCTAATGTGAAAGAAAATGGGAAATTTTATAGACTCGACATGAATCTGTGAATGTGTATATATTCACACACACATATATATATATGTAGATTTATATATTTATCACTAATAATAATAATAATAATAATAATAATAATAATAATATTTATATGTATATGTACTGTATATGTATATGTGAATAATATGCGTATATCTATATCTATTACTTAAATTGACACTATAAGTCTGAAACGGCTTAATTTTAAAGGCGCGGCTCCATTTGGTGGGCGTGGCATTATGGGTTGCAGGGTCATTTCTAAGTCTGACCAATCCTTCCTCAGACCGGTTTGTTGGCTGAAACCACGGAAAGGGATGATATTGATATTTCATATTTTACATTCCACAGGTGTTTTTTGTAGTTTTATTTGATAATATTCCTAAAGTTGTATAATGATAATCAATAAATTGCGGCCGATACGTGATTTTGAGGAAGGGCGATCACACCATCTGATTAAATCAGACGAAATAAGCAAAATTCTCACTGGAGATTTCAAATTTTTTTATATATATTATTTTGACAATTTGTATCATTTTCTTTTGCACGTGTATGTATTTTATGCCATTCTTCAAAAAAATAAAAAGGAACCCTAACCCTGAAGACCTGCTCAGCTCAAAGGCAACATTCAGAAAAACTGTTTTTTTTTTCTTTCAAGTTCAAGTTCAAATTCAAGAGATTATTTGTCACATACAAATACATACGGTCGTACATATATACGGTGAGACGTCATGACACCCGGTGATTACGCACAATAAGGGCGGCGCCACAATGGCAGAGATTTATTTAAATTTTATAGGTTGTTTTTAATTATTATAGTTGTATATATATATATATATATATATATAATACTATACTGTATGTAGCATACTGTACCGCTTACTGTGTCACT
>NC_137204.1:27568343-27585843 GCF_960531495.2 Zeus faber | reverse complement strand
TACATACTAATCATTTGTAATTTATCCCTATATACGTATACCATTATTTGATCTTGTGCATTAGTATTCTGCATATATGTTTTATATATTAGGATATTTCTGTTCTCTATTTTTGAACTATTTCTTTGTATATTGTTTATTGTTGTTTATTATTATGTGTATTGCTGTTATGTTTTCATTTTATTTTTATATTGTATTTTATTTTTTGATTTTGTTGATTTATTGATCAAATCCTCCCCATGACGACGCATGACGACTTCCTGGTACAGTTTAATGCAAATGTACTTTGTGGAAACAGCTGATTGTGGTTCAGGATTTGTAACCAACTCCAGGTTACGGGTCTTTCCGCTGTACCAGCGACCCCTGCCTTGCTCACGGGCACCGGCGGGGCCCCGGTCGGCGTTTGGAACCCAGAGCCGACCATTCAGCGATGGAATATACCGTCCTGATTATATTTTTCAGGCGCGCTTTCCCCCCTGGACACATTCATTTATTTCGCCGTTTTCGTGAGCGATGTGTCTCGGTGCCAGGAAGGGAACTATTCCCTCGTCACAGTTTTATTAGTGTGTTAATTGACTTTATACTTCATACCGTTTGCAGCGTTTTATTTACACTATTGTTTTTTTACGTGATCTAAATCTTTTATCTGTGTTGTTGTGATGGACGCTGTGCATGGACCATGCTGCTCGTGGTATAGTTTCCCGGCCGCCTCCCTCACCCGGATTTTAGCTCCAAGGCCATTGGTCCGGACTAAACTGGGGAGCCCTGTGGAAGGGGGGCAAGGACCACATGGGTTTGGGGTTAAAAAAAAACAAACGACCGGGTGGAATAACCATCGGGCGTTGCCGCGCGGTCCACCTCGTGCCCTGCGTCCTCCGAGGCGTTTGGGTTTGTTCACAGCGCCTTGCGTGCCCGCCGGATCGCTGCTGCGCGGGACGGAATCCAAAAGACACGGACTGAAGCGGGCGGAGCAGGCGGAGCAGGCGGAGTAGGCGGCGCGGTTTCTCCTCGTCCGGCCGTCGACCTGTCGCTGCAACAAAACACGGGGCGGAGAGGGGGTTGGACTGTCTTTAAAAAGCTGTTTCCCTCTATCGGTGAACATTTACAGAACACTGTGACAGCGACACCGTATTATTTTTATATTTTTATAATTTATAATTATACTTTTTTTACACCCTTAATATATACTTAATTTTAGCGCCGGCCGCTTGACCCCGCATTTGGAACGCTGTCGGTGTTCCAAAGCTCCCTTATCAAAAACATAAGCGGCCGTTGTCTTTCACGGCCGACACCCACAATTGGTGTGGGACCCGGCACGAGGAGCACCGCCGCAGCATTTGAGGCTGTAATTGTGATTCAGTGTCTTCAACGCCCTCCTATTTCATGTGGCGTTTCCGTTAATACCGCCCACACACACACACACACACACACACACACACACACACACACACACACACACACTGGGATGATATTTATGTATTTATTTTTGTATTTTTTTTACCAAATGACTCCTCCTTCAGAGAGCCTGGATCACCTCGGGCGGCCATGTGCCTCATACTTCAGCTCCCTGCTCCTGTGCTAAATCCCAGATCAAGGGTCCCGGGGAAATCAGGACGGATCCTCTTGGGTGTCGGCCACACGGGGAACACGCAGCCAGGTCTTATTATTATCATCTCACCACACCCCCGACGTCAGCCCCCAGCATGCTTTGCAGATCGCTGCCGATATGATATGATATGATATGATATGATATGATATGATGTGATGGGATGGGATGGGATGGGATGTGATGGGATGTGGTGTGATGTGATGTGATGTGATGGGATGTGGTGTGATGTGATGTGATGTGATGGGATGGGATGGGATGGGATGGGGTGCGATGTGATGTGATGGGATGGGATGGGATGGGATGGGATGGGATGGGATGTGGTGCGATGTGATGTGATGGGATGTGATGTGATGGGATGGGATGTGGTGTGATGTGATGTGGTGCGATGTGATGGGATGTGGTGTGATGTGATGTGATGTGATGGGATGGGATGGGATGTGGTGCGATGTGATGTGATGGGATGGGATGGGATGGGATGGGATGGGATGTGGTGCGATGTGATGTGATGGGATGGGATGGGATGGGATGGGATGGGTTGGGATGTGGTGTAATGTGATGTGATGGGATGTGGTGTGATATGATGTGATATGAGGGAGCAGTGTTTTTCTACCACTATGCACTGGGCGTGCTGTGAGAGCTCGCTACCGTAGGCGGGATCTCAAATTCCGCTTCAAATAAACAAATGATGGAAACTGGTTTTCGCGTTGCAAGATCCAAATTGCAAGGCTGCATCAATTCATCTCATCTCGCGCTTAGACGACGACTACTAGCAGTGGTGAAAGGTTCGACTATTTTTTGAGATTCGGTTCTCGACGGGCCACTCGGTAAAAAGAGTCATTCCATTCGTCTGACTCGTCGTTCATTTCATTCGACGCGCGGTGAGGGAGGGACGTCTTCCTGAACCGTGAACCAGAAGAGTCGGTTCAGCTCTGAGTAGCGAACGGAATCCTGGCAATAATCATTTAATCCTGTCAAAATGATTTATTTTCATGGAATGCAACGGGGAAATCATTCGCATTCAATATGAATAATGTTCATATTATTCATTTATTATTCTTTGTTTTGCCTCGGGCTTTAATTTATTCCTCAGTGATTTTTTTCAGTTTGTGACCTGAAAAAATTCACTCTTTTGCCAGAGACTCATTTAACAGATTTTTTCGTAACGACCGAATCATTTGCGTTTGTTTTCGTGCATCACTTACTATTAATAGGTGGCCTAGGCCTTAATTAAAAAACAATAATAATAGTAATAATTATAAATAATAATAATCATAATTAATATAGCTGCAAGCAGCAATACGATGGGTCCAGTTTATTTATTTTAGGTACATATGACATTTTTTTGGTTTCTGTGAAATGCATCACAAGATACAAAAGTTACAAACATCATGGATTCACGTCTTGACCAATCAACGTGGACTGACCTCGAGGACTGGATTTTTGGGCAATTGCTTTGTAATAGTTTTAGACTTACGGCTATTTTTGGCAAAATACAATTATTTATAACTTTAAAAATGTACTTTGCTGAACAATAGCAATAAATGCATGTTATTTTATAAACATAATAAATCAATTTTAGTTTTATTAGTACTTCATTATATTTTTTATGTTAATAGTCTACAACCGTAAAATTCAGTTTAATAAATTAATTGTCTCTATTGTAATGTTGATAACATTTATTGACCTATAACATTAATTCAGAATCAGAATTAGTGAAAGGATAGTGAAATGTTTATGAATTTAACTATGAATTGATGAAAATGAATGAAAAAATGTGTCAATACTTAACGCTTTTTGCCTTTTAATTTAAATCTGATAAGTTTAGCTGTAGGAAACTGTTTATACATGAAGTTTCTTGAAAACAACTGTTTATTTTTTTTTGCTTTAAACAAAATATTGTCATTGTTATAACTTACCTTGTTGTGTGTAAGTACATATGCAGTCTCAGTGACATCAGGTGACGACCGTGTCGTCAATTATGACGTATTTACGTAGATTTATGATAACAGTCAAATTTAAGTAATTTTAGTGGTGAATTATTTCGTGAATAACATTTGAATTACATTGAAATCTGAATAACATTGTGGTATTTCTATGGGTCATTAACATTGCATGGCTTCTATTTTTGCGATGCCTCCCTGGATTTTGAACACATCACTCAGTCGCAAATTTAAGTAGATTCGACTCGACATGCTCACAAGTTTTTGTGAATTACTTTTTTTTTTTTCGTACGTTAAATAAATCTGGCAAAGTAATGGAGACCAAAGAGATAAAATATCAGACATCTACCAGGTAAGAAAGTACATAAATATAAATGTAAACGAACAGTTTCAAATCTCTAAACACTACAGAGCGACCGAGTCTACACCGTACACTGGACATGGTCCAATGTGCATTCTGAATCAGAATCTGTACATTTATAGTAAATAATATGATGACATCATAAAGTGTCTTACTGTAAATCTCATCTCGTTCTATTTGTTTATGAATAGTGATGTGTCAGTCAAGCAGGACCAGCTGAACATTTGGGATCAAAGTATTTTGGTTTTTCAGTCATTTCTGCTCCGTATGTGGCTCGATTAGGATGAAACTTGAACCAAGAGGTGTTTGTGACATACCTGTTCCAACGAGACACAAGAGGTGTTTGTGACATACCTGTCCCAACGAGACACAAACCGTGTTCACAGCGTCTGCCGTTGTTGCGTTCATAATAGTTTTACATTTCAGAAAATCCAGAGAATTGGCCCTGCGGCCTGGACTCCGAATGAGCACAGCTGGAGATGTTTGTGACGTGTTGTGATATTTTCAGCGGCTGGCTGGTGCATCGCTGTGAAGACTGAGAGGAAACATCATAAAGACGTTTGGGCGGAAATGATGATCAGACTCAGAGTGTTTGTCGTCTGTTCTCCACCTTTAATTTGTTCCCCGCGGAGCTCCGTGCGTGTGTTTTAACGTCGCGCCTGACTCCACGCGGCGCGGCGTGGACGACTGATCGCACAGATAAGCGACGCCTTTGATTCTTCGGAGCTTTTGATTCGCGCGCGACTCGGCGGCCTTTGATCCTTTATTTGGAAACAGAGTTTGTCTCTCTCTCTCTCACACACACGTGCACACACACACAGACACAGACACACACACACACACACACACACACACACACACACACACACACACACACACACACACACACACACACACACACACACACACACACACACACACACACACAATTGTACTGGTATCAAAGAGAGGTCCGAGTAAAGACAGCTGGTTCGTGAGGACCCATGTTCCTGGTGCACTTCTAAACCATAAAATAGTACTGTATATTTGGAGGCAGGTCCTCACAAGAAAGGGAGAAACAAACATTCACATGCACCCTTACACACACACACACACACACACACACACACACACACACACACAAACACACACACATTCTTATTTTGGTATCAAAGTCATGTCCCAGTAATCTGGTAAGTGAGGACCCATGTTCTTGGTGACTTCCAAACCAAATATTTGTCAATTCTGAGACTGGTCTTCCCTAATATAGTAAAACAAACACACACACACACACACACACACCCACACACATGCACGTATGCATCGCACACACACACATGCACGCACACACATTGTTGTAATGGTATCAAAGTGAGGGCTGAATAAATATGCGACGAGTGAGGACCCATGTTCCATGGTGCACTTCTCAACCATAAAACTGTATATTTAAAGGCAGGTCCTCATAAGTATAGTGAAACAAACAAATACACACACACACACACACACACACACACACACACGTCTCTGTTTTGATGCATGTTGACAAGATAAGAGGTTTCAAGGCACTGGATCTTTATGGTGCAGAAAGCCAAGTCGAGCGTGCAGCTCAACGAGCTGCACTTCATGAAGAAAACACACACACACACACACACACACACACACACACACACACACACACACACACACACACACACACACACACACACACACACACACCATGCTCAGCATTATCTTAACAGCCGCTGACCTTACCCCTTGTACACGTCTCGTTTGTTTTCCCTGTCCCAGCATCGTGTCGATATCCACAGCTAACTCCCAGAATCCACAGCTTCCTGCTGACGGCCGCGTGGACACTTTGGTAAACATCTTATGTTCAGATTTTTGGATTAAAGGAAGAAGAAAGGGAAAATTCAGGGGCCTTTGAACTTATGGATTTGCGACTGTTTGATTTACCTTGTGTATTTGCATTGTGCTGCCTCATGGATTCTCCAGGTGTTGGATGTGTGAGCGCTGGAGAGTCTGGTCTGGAGTCCGTCCATGGTGTATTGACTAAGGTTCTGTGTGGATTCTGTTATTTCAACACTGATTTGGGACCTGGCATTTATCTATTTTTTCTATTTTTATTTATTTATATACAGTATATATATTTTTGTTTTGGGATTATGTTTTCTTCATATTTGTGACCGACCGCAGCACAACCCGCTATCTTGCGCATTTCTAAAATGGCCAGGAGCAGTCAAATAAGTTGAAAAGACCTTTCTTGAAGGAGAATTAGATTTTTCCAGATTTGTGTTCCTTTGTGTTTTTTTTTTATTTCTCAGCGTATGATCAAAACCGAGTTTGATTTATAAATAGTAGAATAATGTTGAACCGTGAAGTTAAATATTCCTCTTAGATGACATGGGGAAACACAGTTCACTTACCGAGACGCTGAACAGCGCTGAACAACGCAGATCGATCGTTTCCTTGAAAGCGAGAGTCCAGGTGAAGATCATTCCTCCATATTCCATGTGATGTGAAGTCACAATGTGAAACCCTTTTGATAGAGTTCAACCTTTAAATCGTACTGCTTGACACACACACAGACATCATTGTGGAGGGGCCGTGTACCAACGTGTACCATGGAAGAAGAAATCCTGACGCCACTGACATCACTTCAGTAAAGAAGACGAGGCTCCTTCGGTTTCACTTGTCTGTGAAAACTTTCATCTTCATGTTGTTATGGATTACAAGAAGTGGGTGGATTAAGATCTAAATCATATCGCGGACCTTAATCTGACCAATGCGATAGACACAAGTGCGTGTAAGCAGCGCGTACTGGACTTCATTTTCCGCGATGATGGTCAGTTCTCCGACAGCGACGCTGAGAACGACAGCGCTGCTGAATATGACATTATCCCGGACTTGGAGGACATTTCAAACAGCAGATTTCAACCTGAATGTGATGATGAAATGGAATATTTTCAAGAACCACCAGCAGGGGAGACCGACGATACGCCCATTGTTGTCACAACAGAAGAAGTTGATGACGTGATGAAGTCCGTTGAGGTTGGTGATGCAGATTATGAGCAATTAGTAATCTACAACATTCTCAAGTTTACCTGCAATTGCAGCCAGGGGCGAAAAGAAAATGAAAAAAGGCCCCAAACAGGCTCTCATAGTATAGCTGGGGTATGGTTGGGGTTAGCCCAGATAATAACTCCAAGAACTCAGAAGATGTTTGGCATACGCACATTTATATATTAAATGACACACCGAGACTGATTTTCGAAGACTCATATTATTGATAGGCTGCATTCTGGGAGATGGCTGAATGAAGCTGGTGTTGGTGAAACTTTGGAGGTGATTATCTCAGAATCACAGTTTGCCACACCCTTCTCATTAACAAGTAATATCTCGAAAAATATTTGCTTGATTTGCACAAGTGACACCTCGTTTGGAAGCTCTGATTCTTCGCTTTCAAATGATGCGAAACAAAGTCGAAAGCCACCAAATGACCGTAAAGTATGCGATGAGTCACATTTCATAAAATTATATTGATGTAAGGGAAATATTTATATTTATATAATAATAATATATATAAAAACGTATAGATCATATTAAAATGATTGCCATTTGATACATTCCACCAAATTTAGCTTCAGATAATTTTCATCTGCAGTCCCTTGTCAGGTTACAACAATAATTAATTCATGTAAATGTTAATACAATTACATAGAAACAGTATATCTACATGCATGTAATATGTACAACAGTTCACAATACGCAGTGCAATAACATCCAAACGCAAAAAATAACCACGTAACACGGAGCAACAGGCAGCCGACACAGGGGGACACAGAAGGGCATCATACGCATGGTGTATTATACGTTCAAATTACACCTTGGCTATATGTTAGACACACCAAGACATGAATGGTGACTGTGGTGTACAGCCTGAAGCCATGTTTTCACTGTGGCTGTGAAACTGTGGCTCTAACCGCTGTTCCAACTGTTAGCGGCCTTGAAAGAGAGGAAAGACTTGAGCTGGCCTGACCTCCTAAAAGCTTCCAACTTGCAGCGCAGGTTCTGTCGGAAAACTTGCTGGCGCCACCCGCTTCCACACCCATATATGGGCTTGGCCTATTAAAGCGGCCTGTCACTCCTGTCCCTCCTGTCACTCCTGTCCCTCCTGTCCCTCCTGTCCCTCCTGTCACTCCTGTCCCTCCTGTCACTCCTGTCCCTCCTGTCCCTCCTGTCACTCCTGTCCCTCCTGTCCCTCCTGTCACTCCTGTCCCTCCTGTCACTCCTGTCACTCCTGTCCCTCCTGTCCCTCCTGTCACTCCTGTCCCTCCTGTCACTCCTGTCCCTCCTGTCCCTCCTGTCACTCCTGTCCCTCCTGTCCCTCCTGTCGCTCCTGTCACTCCTGTCCCTCCTGTCACTCCTGTCACTCCTGTCACTCCTGTCCCTCCTGTCACTCCTGTCACTCCTGTCACTCCTGTCCCTCCTGTCCCTCCTGTCACTCCTGTCCCTCCTGTCCCTCCTGTCACTCCTGTCACTCCTGTCCCTCCTGTCCCTCCTGTCACTCCTGTCACTCCTGTCCCTCCTGTCACTCCTGTCACTCCTGTCCCTCCTGTCCCTCCTGTCCCTCCTGTCCCTCCTGTCACTCCTGTCACTCCTGTCCCTCCTGTCACTCCTGTCACTCCTGTCACTCCTGTCCCTCCTGTCCCTCCTGTCACTCCTGTCCCTCCTGTCCCTCCTGTCAATCCTGTCCCTCCTGTCCCTCCTGTCACTCCTGTCCCTCCTGTCACTCCTGTCCCTCCTGTCCCTCCTGTCACTCCTGTCCCTCCTGTCACTCCTGTCACTCCTGTCCCTCCTGTCCCTCCTGTCCCTCCTGTCCCTCCTGTCACTCCTGTCCCTCCTGTCCCTCCTGTCACTCCTGTCCCTCCTGTCACTCCTGTCACTCCTGTCCCTCCTGTCCCTCCTGTCACTCCTGTCCCTCCTGTCACTCCTGTCACTCCTGTCACTCCTGTCCCTCCTGTCACTCCTGTCACTCCTGTCACTCCTGTCCCTCCTGTCACTCCTGTCACTCCTGTCCCTCCTGTCACTCCTGTCACTCCTGTCACTCCTGTCACTCCTGTCACTCCTGTCCCTCCTGTCACTCCTGTCCCTCCTGTCACTCCTGTCACTCCTGTCACTCCTGTCACTCCTGTCCCTCCTGTCACTCCTGTCACTCCTGTCCCTCCTGTCACTCCTGTCCCTCCTGTCCCTCCTGTCCCTCCTGTCACTCCTGTCCCTCCTGTCACTCCTGTCACTCCTGTCCCTCCTGTCACTCCTGTCACTCCTGTCCCTCCTGTCCCTCCTGTCACTCCTGTCCCTCCTGTCACTCCTGTCCCTCCTGTCACTCCTGTCCCTGTCTGCTTGGCTTGCTGCTTTGCTCCGCTCCCTCCATCTCCCCTGCCTCCACCTGTTCGGCTCTACTCTTTCCAGCTCACTTAGGATGTCTAATCTCTATGAAATAAGTAAGGAAATTATTTTCTGAGGAACGATCATGATCCAAGGTCGTGCATCCATTCGTCTCAATCGATGACTCTAAATCTGAAAATTTGTATAATATTTCCCTTGTTTATTCAATGCATTTTGGGTGTTTTTCCTCTTAATGCAATTTTGCTTATCAACTATTATAAGATTATTCTGACAATGTTTTTAATTTATTTTATTCTTTTAATAATTATACGTTGCAAATACATTTTTGCTTGTTTGTTTTTCCTTTAATGCAATTTTGCATATCGACTATTATAAGCTTATTTTTACCCTGTTTTTAATTTATTTTTTATTATTTTATTTATTGTACTTTGTAAGTGCATTTTGCCGGCTTGTTTTTCTTTTATTGTTAGCATCTGATGGCCTAACTTTTTTGTTGACATGTTGTGTCAACAATGGTGGTGCTATACAAATCAAGGTTATTATTATTATTATTATTATTATTATTATTATTATTATTATTATTATTATTATCTGTTTGCTCGCCGGGAGGGATGAGAGGTAGAGCCCAAACTCAAAAGTCGCACAATTATTAAAGACCATTTAAAAGTAAATGTAAGAGTTGGTAAACTGGATGGATGGCAGACTTGATCCGCCTTCGTCCTCCAAAATGCTTGTCTTCCTCGGTCTTGACCGGGTCTCGCCTGGGACGGCCCCCGACCGGCATCACTGCTCCCGGAGAAAAAGCAATCACTAAAAAACTATTCCGGCAACACGCTGATCTGTGACTCTACTTTCTCTATGGAGGGAAAAAAAATAAAAAAAACTGTCCCTGTCACGGTCTGTGATTTAATCTGACGTTTTAAAACTTGGATGTTTTTATGGCTCAAGATACACTGAATTCCAGAGCGGCTGTGCGGCCAAAATGATTATTATCGTCATTATTATTACTATGATTATTATTATTATGAAGAGGATGCTCAAGCTGCTGGTGTACTTGTGCTGTGAATCCCAATTCCAATCACTAACCACTTGGCAATGTGATGAAAGTTAACATAATGAAAGAAAAAATAGATGACAATCCTCCAAATGACTTTGAAGGTCTGGAAGGATGAACACTTTCCTTGCGGCGATAGACGGCTTCTTCTGGTGGGTCCATCGAAATAGAGCATCAGCAGCGTGTGTATACAACTGCGTTTGCTCCTATTCCCCGATGACACGGATCTACCATTGATATGCCAGTGTTTGGGAGAAGAACAACATTGTTGAGTGAGCATCGAGGCTACGTGCCGCGTGCCCGTGACTCTGCTGCGGCCCGCTCCCCTCGCCCTCTGCCCACCGCGTGGCAGCGAGTCGGTCCCGCAACCGCTCCCCCCGTTCCCCCCGCTCCACCTGCACCCTGCCGCAACCTCTACTCGACCCCTGTGCACTCTCCCTCACTCTTCCCCACTGTATATCTTTTCCACTATACAACTACTTACCTTCACTCTACCTCTTTCTACTCCACCTCTACTTGACCGCCGCCCTACCTCAACTCAGCCTCCATCTACTCTACCACCCTATCTACCATACCCTCTACCCCTCTACCTCTAACATAAGGATATCCAGTATTGATGTAGACAACCAACATATGAGTCAGTATAAACACAATACAATACACGTTCCATCCGTTATTCAGCATTTATCTGGTTGTTCTTTTCAATATTAGATGTGAGTTGAAGGAAACCGCTCTGCTTCGTGTCAACAGCAGGGGAGAACGCTATGGTTTCCAATGAGTGGGTGGAGCTGGAGGCCGAGTAGACGGCGTTGTTTGGTTTCTGGCCCGGTACCTCTACTCTGCTCTACCTCTTCTCGACTCAACCGCGTCTCTGCACATCTCTTCTCTACCTACTTATACTCAATCCCAGCTCTACCCATGCGCTACCTCCACCCTACCTCTACACTAAGTCTGCTCCTACTCTACCTTCCTCTAGTCCAGCTTTACTCTAATCTACTGTACCTCTGTAACTCTGCTCTTCTATTCCTCTGCTAAGCTCTAACACCACTCTACCTCCTTCTACCCTACCACTACTACCACTACCCCTCAATTCTACTTTACTCTATATTCCTCTAGTCTACTCTTTGTCCATCCTCCCTCTACTCTACCTCTACTCTATGTCTTATAAAGTGCACACACCGATCAGCCACAACATTAAAACCACCACTTATCACCACTAATATTGTGGAGCTCCCCCTTGTGCCACCAAAACAGCTCTGACTCGTGAAGGCATGGACTTCTGAAGACCTCTGAAGGTGTCCTGTGGTATCTGGCACCAAGACGTTAGCAGCAGAGTCCTGGAAGCTGTGAGGTGGGGCCCCCATGGATCGGCCTTGTTGTTCCAGCACATGTTCTTCCATTGCTCCATCGTCCAGTTCTGGACCATGTATAAATATATATATATATATACTGTATAACTCTATTTATATTTTTTCTGCTTCCTCTCAGAGGAATGAGTCCTGGTCGTATTGTGTCAACAGGGGGAGGAAATGTGGCACTTCCAGTGAGTGGGTGGAGATGGAAGCCGGAGCTGAGTGGAGGCTTTGTTTGGTTTCTCGCCTGGTTCCTCTGTGGCCCTGAGTAGGTGGGCAGCGCACAAGCAGTCGGGCTGCACGGGGCCCACACAGGGGCCGTACGGGGGCTGCACGGGGGCCACACGGGGCACGCATGGGGGCCACACAGGGGCCACACGGGCCCGAAAGGGGGAGCCAGGCGAGACCAACAACTGAGACAACTTAACACCATCCTGGAGTCCACCTGCTAATTCCGAATGTGTTTACCCAAACAAGCAACCATCTACACATCACACATCACACATCACATGAATCACGTCTCTCGCTCTCTCTCCTTCTCTCTCTCTCTCTTCATTTTTATCTCTCCCTATCTCTCTCTCCCATCTCACTCACTCTCTTCTCCCTCTCCCATCTCTCCAGCCATCAATCTCCCTCCATCGCTCTCTCTTCTCCCTCTCCCATCTCTCTATCCACCCATCTCCATCACTCTCTCTGTTCCTCTCTATCCATCTCACTCGCCATCCATCTCTCTCCCACCGCCACCAGCGCTGTGTATTGTTTTGGTTTAAGTCATGGCCGTCTCTCTTCTCTGTTAAAATATGGAAAGCTCCCTGTGGGATTTATTCAGACAATATGTTTGTGAGCTTGCTGCGCTCACTCCTCTCATCACATTCACTCCTTAAGTTCCTTATCAGTTCAATGCAGCCACAAGTCACATTAAAGTACTTTGTACATGGTGGTACATGTATATATATATAAACATACAGTAAATATATAAACATACAGTATATATATAGATGTACAGTATATATACAGTATACTGTATCTGTGTGTATATATATATATGTATATACATATATATATTTATATATATATATATATATTTATATTTATATATACATAAGAAATAAACTTTGAATATCAGTATTTTAATACAAATTCAATTCATTGTCATACTTTTTCAACAGGATCGATAGACTGGCCACTAATATCATTATTAGACGGGTACTAATACCTTGTCTTTCTCTTCATAAAGAGCAGATACTGGAGGTAAGACTGCAGTATCTTGGAAAAAAATGTGACTTGCATTGGGACTTGACTTGCCTTAACTAAGTATTCGACTTGACTCGACATGACATATCCTGTAACTTAACTTCACTTGACTTGACATAACCTGTGACTTGACTTGGCTTGACTCAACATGACATAACCTGTAACTTGACTTAACTTGACACGACATAACCTGTGACTTGGCTTGACTGGACATGACATAACCTGTGACTTGGCTTGACTGGACATGACATAACCTGTGACTTGGCTTGACTGGACATGACATAACCTGTGACTTGGCTTGACTGGACATGACATAACCTGTGACTTGGCTTGACTGGACATGACATAACCTGTGACTTGGCTTGGCTTGACTCGACATGACAACCTGTCGTTTGACTGGTCTTGACTTTCCCAAGGAAAAATATTTGGGACTTGCTTGAGACTTGGACCAAATGGCTTGAGACTTGTGACTTGGATTAGACGGACTGGGTGACATGTCTGCTTCATTCCCAGAACTCAGAAAACACTTTGTTAACATACAGTATTTTACTGAACTAAAATAACTTGGTGGATTGAATTAATGAAGGAGCAGTTGACCCAGTAAACTGTGTTGGACTGGAATTAGACTGGGGTTAAGTCAAAAGGGTAGAACATTTCTAATCTCCAGTACCACAGAAAATAAATCAAAACCTTCCCCTATCTCTACTATACTCTACCTTATCTATTCAACTTCTACGACTACGTCCCTCTACTCCAACTCTACTCTACCTTTACTCTACCTGCCTCTACTCTACTCTCTATGCCAACTCTCCCTCTACTCTACGTCTTCTCTATCTTCCTCTATTCTACTGTTCTCTGCCACTGCTGCACCTCCTTCCAAGTGCCCTCTACTCTACAACCACTCTGCATCTATTCAACCTTTCAACCTTTGGTTGTATAAAGAGGCAGTTGACACATTTGACTGGGATTAGACTGGGTTAAGTCAATCACAAAAGGGCAGAATATATCTCCTATCTCCAATCGCAAGTGTTTTTTACTCTCCTTCCTTCCATCCTTCCCTCCCTCCCTCCCTCTGCTCGTTCACCTGGAAGATGATGAACTGAGCTCAGGAAACCAACCAGGACACAGTGTAAATCAATATCTCAATTTGCAACATGAAAATGACCTGCAGAGAGATGGAGAGACGAAAAGATGGAGAAGAAAAGGGAAAACAAGCCGATTATCCTCCGCTAGTACAAGAGGAAATCAATAGTCGTCCTGGATTTGGGGGGTCTCCTCCTACAATGTGAGTGAAGCAGTTCCCCTGCTGCACGCCACCAGAATGTCGTTTCCAGGGCCCTCCGACACAGAGACACAAACAGAGATGTTGCAAACACACCAGTTTATTGTAGAGAGTGGACAGATGGGACAAGGCTGGAGCTGTGTGTGTGCTCCTGTGTGTGTGTGGATGGGTGATTTACCTGATACGCGTTGATTGCTCTGATGATCAACAGGCGTACAGCCACCAACAAACCATTAATCAATCATTAAGTCATTCAATAAATAATTCACGGTCATGGTTCTGAATTTGTTCTAAAAAGTCGGACAGAAGTTGAAACCAATATTTTCCCACCTTCATATCTAACTTTTACCAAACATGGATCGTGTTCTGTGACTTTACATTGAAAAGCAAATGTTCTCATCTCTAAAAGGTAGAAGTTGGTCACAGCTCCCCTGCTCTTGTTGTTTTCTAATTCCAGGCGGCTCAGGGGGCATTTTGGGTTTGAGTCTCAGCAGTTTTCCATCCTGTCTGCGACCATAGAGCCATAACTATAATTGTACTATACAGTAACTGTGTTCCAAATCCCAGGATGAAGAGAAGACGGGCCAAAATTTAACAAAACATACGAGTCCAGCATTTAATACAATCTGATGGGGGATATTTGTTTGAAATTATTCCAAAAAGAACATTCTGTTGTATGTATTATAACCCATGCAAAGCATAGAAAATGTATTTATGTTAATCTGTGGAGGATATATTGGAGCATTACATTGTCCTTTTTGTACTGTGATATTGAAATTGCACTCTGTAATGGTCAAATATCTTGAATTAAATACATACTGTATATACATCACATATCGTAGTATTAGAGTTTTGACTTGCCTCAATAGCATTATGCAGGCATTGGTCATCATTTTGCAATACTGATTTAAAATGCCACCACAACCTGGGTTTTAGCAATTAAAAACATATAAGTAATTAAATGAAAGTGAATACATTTGAATAAATTAAATTCAGTTAAATACAATTAATTAATAGTATTTATTAATTACAATTCAGATAATTTATTAATTTAATATCATTGTATAAATCGAATTGATTCAATTTAGCACTAAAAATACTTTTGAAAAATCACTAAAAAATAAATCGGTTAATAAACGGTTGCACCAGCTTTCTCAAATAATGCAAAATTGCATCTAATGACAGACAGAAAATTCTAGATTTTCTATTGAAAAAGTCCCCAAATCCCCCACATCCTAAATATTCCTACGGCTAAAGAAATAAATGCTGTGCCCTCAAGCAAAGTAATGATTTTACAAAAATGCATCAATATTTCACACGCACACACACGTAAATTCTCATTCAAACTCATTCTCTCCCTCGTCTGTCAATGTAAAGCCTTTATGTGTTTTCTGCAAATTTTATCTGAATGGAATTTGGGATTCAGCAAAACTCAAGCAATTCTCGCACAGTCTGAATTACTTTTTTTTTTTACACCTGCAGTCCTGCAGTGCTTTTTGGGGATAATTAATCCATAACCTCATTATGTCTTGTTAAAATGTCTTCTCAGCATTGACTAAATCATGTGAACTCAGCCAAAATTACAGTACAATACAATACAAGACCTTGAATAATGAGTATTTGAGACAATTACATTTTAGTAGCTGATTAGTTGGACATTCAAAAAAATGGGCAGATAGACCGATAAATAAAAAGACAGACAGATAGACAGACAGACAGACAGACAGGCATACGGACGGACGGACCGACGTAGGGATGGACGGATGGATAAATGTTCATTTGTATAGCCCATTTCCTGGACAGAGTAACTCAATGTGCTTTACATCATTACGACATTAAAACGAAACAGAAAATGGAAGCATACAAACCCTGAAAACAGGTGCTCTACTCAAATGCAAGACAAAACAGAAATGTTTTCAGTTTTACTTTTGAAAAGGATTCAAACCGGTTTGAACCCTTCCAGCACGGGGACGCGTGGCGGCTAAATGCTTTCTCGACACTTTTGGTTCTGGATTTGGGGATGACCGGGCCGTGATCCGGGCGGGTCGTATTCATACAGCAGTTCAGAGACGTGAAGTAGAGCAAGACCACAGAGTGCTTTAAAACGGGGAGGAGGGTCTTAACGTCAACTCTGTACTTAATGGGAAGCCAGCGGAGTGATGGGAGGATGGGGGTAATGCGAGCCCTTTCCCCCGTTCTTGTCAGAGCTCTTGCGGCGGCATGTTGGATAAGCTGGAGGCGACCGATGTTTTTTTGGGGGGAGGACTGAAGAAGAGAGCGCTACAGTGATCAAGGCGGCTTGTTATGAATGCATGGACTAGTTTTTCTCCATTCGATTGTGACAGGAATCTGCGGACTTAATATATGTGTTTTTAACGATAAGCTGCTGATCTGGTGATAGGGCTAATGTGTGATTGGAAATTTAATTCTCAATCCATAACAACACCACGGTTCCTGACACAGTCACTGCTCCCCAGACAGGGAATCCTGATGAGTAGAGATTTCCTGTCTCTGAGCTTTGTTTCCCGGGACCAATATCTCCCGTCTTGTCACTATTTATTTGCGAAAAGTTGTGTGACATCCAGAAGTTTATATCAGCGATGCAGTTGATCAACAACTGAATGGGATTGAAGTTATTGGGATACAATGAGATGCACAGTTGTGCGTCGTCGTGGGCGTAACTGTGGTAAGAAACATAATGGGCTTTTTTTAATTATGAAGCCAAGGGGACAGACGTAAACGTTAAATAAAAGAGGCCCTAACACAGAGCCTTGAGGGACGCCACGTGGTATGTCGAATTGCCTTGAGTTCAAATCAACAAAGGAAACTGAGTAGTTTTGACGAGTTAAGTAAGAGAGTGAATTAGTTTAGAACAGGGCGGCTTAGACCAACCTAATCCTTGAGTCGCTGAGTTCATCTTGAGCGATCAATAGCATTGAAACCTGCAGGAAGATCCATAAGAACAAGAACAGAGATCCCACCGGTGTCAGCGCTGACTCTGAGATCATCAACGAGTGTGACAAGAGCTGTTTCGGGTGCCGCGATAGGCTCGAAAAACCAAATTTGAAAACATCTTGTGTTCAGCGAGCCGTGAGATGATCACTAAGTTGCTTGTAAATATTTTCTCCTGTAATCTCACTGAGGAAGGGGAGATTAGG
Source organism: Zeus faber (assembly GCF_960531495.2). Lineage (NCBI taxonomy): Eukaryota > Metazoa > Chordata > Actinopteri > Zeiformes > Zeidae > Zeus > Zeus faber. The sequence continues at coordinate 27,568,448 of NC_137204.1, read as the reverse complement.
AGATTTCAAAGAGGCTCGTTGGGAGAGGGTCGAGAGAGCAGGGCAAGGTTTTAATTTCCTGAAAAGTCTTTGCAAGCTCCATTAATTCAACAGTCGCGAACGAGG
>NC_137204.1:27535843-27563343 GCF_960531495.2 Zeus faber | reverse complement strand
AACAGACTTCCAGTTAGTCGCTGTCGTTGTTGTTTGTCTTATCCAGTGTGAACCCGACTTCACTCTGAACCGCGTGAGGACTTTAAAAAAGCTCCTAATGGAGAGGGATGGGGAAGTTGATCATGACCGTGACGGGGGCTCGGCATCGCGGAGGAGACCGCGCTCGCCTCACCCCTGAAGGCGCGTGAGGCGTGAGGCTGACTGGATGTGAAATGTGGGCACGGGCTGCGGGCGGGATCCACTTCCTCCGTCTCCGTGGAGATGACAGCGGGAAGACAGGGACGACAGGAAGGCCTCGCCGTACGCTGGCCCGCCGCTAATTTGCGATGGCAGCCGCAGTCGGCATGGCTGGCGTCGGGTGATGATGTGACCCGGGACGTCATGGCTGGTGATCTCAGGGCGAAGCATCTGGTTTTGGGCTAACGGTGGCGACCACCGCGTTCTGCCAGATGTTCCACGACGTTAAGACAAACTGTCCATCTTGCTGTGTTGTGGAGTAAACTAGTCTGGCGCTGGGCGGACAGGGGGTCCAGCAGGGGTATTGAACTAATGGGGTTATAGTTAACTAAGGTTCGGGAGTCGAGACCACACCCCAACCACACCTACAACCAATGAACTGTACATACATATACCCGTAGATCCACCCGTCATTCGGTTGTCTTAGCATTCGCAACCCCCCACCTCCCCAGTCTCCACCTCCACCTCCACCTTTCTTTGAGCCGACGTCCTCAATACTCTTTTCCCCAATCCCGAGTCAAGGCTCCCGGTGTTCGTCCTTCGTCGAGCTCGCCATCTGTCATCCCACCCGCCATCGCCATCATACCCTGACCCTCCCTTTTCTGATCCGCCGTCACCATCATCTTGTGCCTTCTACGGCTTCGCGTTTCACATATCATCGTCAGTCAATCACAACTGGATCCATCTGTCGTGGTGTGGTCTCGTGGACCTTCTGCTGGGGACCATGGATTACTCTTACAGGTTTAGGATTCCTAAAAAGCAACATGATATTTTGTGGAAACAGTGTGCCCCTGAAAACGCACAAAGGACCCAAACATTTCACATTGACTGAGATCCGCCTGTAATGAACGATGGTATCTGACATCGTGCTGAAAAGCGAAGGCCTTTCTCTGTAGCCTGTACAAAGGCGTGTTTTCAAAACTACCTTGACCAAAGACATGTACACAGACCAGTGAAAGGCCTCGATGACAGTTTCGGCATTTGTCTGCGCGGCCTTCACCAGGGAAGTCAACCAACGTCTCCTGAGGAAGGCTGTGGAGAAACATGTTAAAGAAGAAGAGAAGAATCTTTAATTATCACACAACACAGCACAACACACACACACACACACACACACACACACACACACACACACACACACACACACACACACACACACACACTTTGGATGGCGGCTGGTGAAATGTGGCCCCTGCATTTGACCCATCCTGGCTTGTCCTTCCTCCGGGGGGGCCGCCAGGAGCAGTGGGCAGCATTCGTCGACGCCCGGGGACCTGGTGACGAGTGTCCATCGCTGCTCAGACCATGATGTTGTGCATGTTTTTGGGGGGGGGTCCTTACTGACGGTAGGTGGAGGAAACCCCATGTGAGCACGGGGAGAACATGCAAACTCCACACAGAGAGGATCCTATTTGGGAGATAACCCGCCCAGAGCACGGTGCCAACAGCGCCCCCAGGCGGGAATCGAACCCAGGACCTTCTGGCGGTGCAATGCACAGATGTCTTTTATCACATCAGGATGGTGATGGTAAAAGATGCGTTCAAGTGGACTAAAGAGGAGAAGTCTTTTTCTGGGAACGCCACATGCCAATGTAACGCTCAAACTGACTTTGGTCGCGTCTCCTGAGGAAGGCTGTGGAGAAACACGCCACAGCTTTCATGGTGACATTTCTTCTCTGCCCCAGAGGAAAGCTTCTACCCCCCCACGGCCTTGATCAGGAAACGCCACAGATGCCGACGCGACCTACAAGATGACGTCTGTGATGTCTCCTGATGAAGTCCTGTAGAGAGACGTGTTTTCTATAGTCTGATCTGCACCTGCCTCTTGATCATAGCCGCCGTCAGTCTGCCTCGAAACCTGCCGCAATTATAACTGTGAGACCCCGGCTCCTTAACGAGCGCTGGTTAGCATCGCCCCCCTCTGGAATCGGGGCGGCGCGCTCCCGTCGTCACCCGTCTAAGCCGCGTTTGTTGACGCAGCGCGCACAGATCCGTCCGCCATAGTGTCTGGTTGCTGTTCAAAATCCTCCGCTCCCCGTCCACATGTGGGAGCGGGGCGGGTTGGCACGCCCTGCACTCGCTGCCGTGTTCCTCCGTCATAACTCGCGTTGGGGTATCATGAGGAGCAGCACACGGAAGGCTACGGTCTCAGCTGTGAATAAATATGTTGAAATGTAGACAAATGTACAGCTGCCCCGTCACGGGGGTTTGTTGGCACACATTATGGGGTCGGTTGGCGCAATGTTAAAACGCTATAGCTACAACAAATGAAGCGGCCGACGGAAACAAATTGAATTTTTGATTCAAATTGCCAAATTTCAAAATATTCAAAATAATAATGATTAACTAACAATATAAACATTGTTTTTAATTTTTTTTAAATTGTTTTTAATCTCTCAAAATACCTCAACAAAATGTAAATAAACACTTACAGGTTGATTAACAACTAACCATCCCCGCCCAGCCTCCATCCCTCATCACAGACTTTCAGATCTCACGTCAACATGGAGCTGATTCTTATGTCTATGAGTTGCATCGTTGCAACCTCGTTGCATCCCAGTCGCACCCCCTGAGTGCAGTTCGAGAAAGCAAACATTTTGATGTTAGATTTTTGTTTCTGTGACATTCAAAGGACCAGAACATATCTGTGTGCAAACCAACCCCTGTTGCCAACCAACCGCTGTTGCCAACCAGCCCCTGCCTCCAACCAACCCCTGCCTCCAACCAACCCCTGCCTCCAACCAACCCCTGTTGCCAACCAGCCCCTGCCTCCAACCAACCCCTGTTGCCAACCAGCCCCTGTTGCCAACCAGCCCCTGCCTCCTCCACCTTTTCATCATATCTGACGTGAGGACCGGAGGAATCTGTTGCAATTACAACCGTGAGATTTTCCTGGCTTTTGTAGCCCCCCTGTCGCAACCCAGCAGAGATATAATCGCATACATTATACAGAGTCGGTTGAGGTGATTCAAACATTTCCGATAGCGCACTGTTTGTCAGGATTATGCTTCCCGACACGGGCGGTCTCCATAATGGGAGGGAATCCGTCTGTGTCGGAGCCCCCCCCCGAGTCGCATCTCAAACTGTGAGACCATCGGGCGGAGTTCGGCGTTCTCACATCCTCCCCTGTGTGGGCCCTGTTTGCTGGTATACAGTAGCCTACAGAAGGGCTTGTTTGCTGTCGTGTTGGGCATTTCCTCCAGCTCCACACACCTTTCCACCATAACTGCTGCGAGGACCAAAATAATCTTGCAACTGCAATTACAGCGGTACGATTCTTGCTTTTGTAGCACCGTGTCGCTAACCAGCGGAGATAAAATTGTGCACAAAGTACGATGACGGCATTACAGAGTCGGTATAAATGATTCAAACATTTCCAATATCACACTGTTTGTCTAATTTAGGATTTGACAACACGGGTGGTCTCCTGAATGGGAGGGAATCCCGTCGGAGTCGGGGCCCCGGAATTGCATTTCAAACGGCTGCCGCTGCGAGACCACCGGGCGGAGCTAGGAGTGAAGGCACCCCGCGGAGAGCCCGGGTCAGGGCGAAACCTGCGCCGGCTGAGCGGCTGTCGACTCCGATAAATAAAAGCTCTTCCAGCGCCGCATTGTGCCCAACGAGCCCCGTTCCCCCGGCGCCGCAACGCGTCCCCGCACATCAAAAGGCTGCGGCTTCGCTCGCAATAAGACGGGATCACTTAGCGGCTGATTTGCTTTGATGGCGTCCAATATCCAGCTGGGAATAAACAGCAGCATATACAGGATATATACAGCATGTATTCATATATAATTATGCACAATTTACAGAATGTGAATTGTTGACACAGAGATACATTTTATTTGTTATCCTATTTTTAATGTTGCCAATCCGTAGGTCCATTTAGCTCATCTTTGCGCAACATTATTTTGTTGTTTACTTGTATTACTCTATTATTATGACCTATTATTTCCATGTGTGCTGCATTAATAAGACAAGTCCTGGGGATGAATGAAGTATCTATTAATGTTCTCTGTGTACATATACTGTATACACATATTAATATATACTTGTGTGTGTTTATTTTTTATTCTATATTGCCTATTCATTTCCATCTATCAATCTATCTATCTATCTATCTATCTATCTATCTATCTATCTATCTATCTATCTATCTATCTATCTATCTGTCTATCTGTCTGTCTGTCTGTCTGTCTGTCTGTGTTTCTGTCTGTCTGAGTGTATCTATCAGTCAGTGTAATCAACCTGAAACACAGTGAGTCCTCCCTCTCCTCAGTGTCTCTCTCGTCCACAATTTGGCAGCAGGAGGAGAAGCCCAGTCGATGGGATCCCAACTCGCTGTCAATAAAGTCGCTGGTGTAGAGATAATGTTGTGACTGTTGTCGCGAAGAGAGAGAGGGAGAGAGGGAGTGAGGGAGTGAGGGAGGGAGGGAGTGGGAACAGAGGAGTGAGTGACAGCGTCTTTGATGGAAATCCCGTGAGTCAAAGAGCGTGTTGACATGAGTCATCAGAGAGCGTGACGGGGTCAGTCAGCATCGCTCACCGGGCGAGCCACCAGGACGGGTTGCCAGGTCTGCTGCAATTACACCCCAAATAAGCGTAACATGGATGAGAGGGGGAGAGGGGAGAGAGATGAAAATGAGGGGGCTCTAAATATCACTCATATCTACCACTCCTCTATCTATAACTCTTATATCTATCACTCTTATATCTATCACTCCTCTATCACTCCTCTCTATCACTCATATCTATCGCTCTCATATCTATAACCCCTCTATCCCTCTTATATATATTACTCCTCTATAACTCTTATACATATATCACGATCACACTTCTATCTTATATATCACTCCTCTGTCACTCTTATATCGATCACTTTCACTCCTCTATCACTTGTCTATCTTATCTTCTCCATCACACTCACTTACTCTCCACTCTCTCTCACTATAAATATCACTATCTATCACTCCTCTATCACCATTATATCTATCACTCTATCACTCCTCTAAATATCACTCATATCTATAACTTATCTATCACTCTTCTAACCATCACTCTTATATCTATCACTCTATGACTCCTCTATGTATCACTATTATATGTATCACTCCTCTATCACTCGTATCTATCACTCTTCTATATATATATATCACTTCCCCCCACCTATCCCTCCTATATCACACAAACCATGACTCATCTGTCCCCATATCACTCCTCTATCACTAACTTTAACTCCTCTAAAACTCTTCTACTACCACTTCTCTAGCACTCCTCTAACTATCACCCCTCTGTCACCCCTCTATAACTCACGATAACTCTTCTAACACTTCTTTATCACTCCTCTATCACCTCTATATCAATCACAATTACTCCTCTCCTTGCCACACTTCTAACCACCACTCCTCTAACTTCCACTGCTCTATCACTCCTATATTGATCACTCTATCACTCGTCTTGTTACATTTACATTTAGATTTAGTCATTGATCAGACGCTTTTATCCAAAGCGACTTACAATTATTCAAACACTGATGGACGCAGCCATCAGGAGCAATTAGGGGTTAAGTGTCTTGCTCAAGGACACTACAGCATGCTAGCAGGAGGAGCCTGGGATCCAACCTGCAACCTTCAGATCACTAGACCACCAGCTCTACCTCCTGAGCTACCACCCCACTGTTGCTACACTTATATCACTCCTCTAACCATCACCCCATTTCTCATCTCACTACTTCTCTTCTAACTTCCTCTCTTCCAACTCACTCCTCTTCCTATTACTCCTCTACCTACCACTCTAACTACCAGTCCTCTATCACTCCTCTACTTACCACTTCTCAACCAGTCCTCTACCGATCACTCTAACTACCACTCCTCTACCGGTCCTCTACCTACTACTCCTCTAACTTCCAATCCTCTATCACTCCTCTACCGATCACTTCTCTATCACTCCTCTAACACTCCTATAATTATACTCTCCATCACTCCTCTATCACTCCTCTTATGGCCACTCCTCTATGACTCCTCTATCACTCCTCTAACCACTACTCCTCTATGACTCATTGACACTCGTATAACTATCACTCTTATAATTATCACTCTATCAATCCTCTATCACTCCTCTTTAACGCCTCTATCACTCCTCTAACTATCCATCCTCTTTCACTCCTATAATTATCAATCATCCATCACTCCTCTATCACTCCTCTATCGCTGCTCTATCACTCCTCTATCACTCCTCTATCACTCCTCTATCGCTGCTCTATCACTCCTCTATTGCTCCTCTAATGACCGCTCCTCAATCACTCCTGTATCTTTAACTCCTCTAACTATGACTCTCTCTCGTCCACGACGGTCTTTCACTGGTTTTAAATAATTGGAGGAAGTAAAACATAAAATAAATGAAGAGAGCGATGTGTAATGGCTGCCCCGTAATGGATGGAACCGCTGTGATGCTCTCTATTAGAACAACCCAAATGGAAGTTTGTTCTTTGTGTTGTGAGAGAATCCATTTTTACTCCCTGGCGGCGATGCACCAGCGCTCCAGTTTATTATAAGTGCAGAGTCTCGCCGTCCCTACGATTAATCATAAAAAGGGAGAAAAAACAACAAAACCATTTACTGTTTTCGGTTTAATTTTGAAAATATTTCAACTTAAATTAAAAGTTCCCTTGTTTTATTTTTCTTTAGTTATGTTTTGCTTGTTTTTTTTTTTCCTCTCTTCTAATTGACATTTGTTTCCCTCGTTTTCTCTGGACGATAATCAGAATTGTTGCTGTGCTGGTTCTAGGTCCATCTCCTCCCTCTCCCTCTCTCTCTAACTCTCTCTAATAATAATAATAATAATAATAAATTTAGCTGCAGGCAACAATGCACAGGCTCCAGTTTAGTCTCTTAATCACAAATTACGGTTTTCTGAGTTCCCGTGAAACGCAGCGCCAATTCCTTTCGAGCCGAATTACAGTTTTCCAAGTTCCCATGGAACGCAGCGTCGGCTCCCTCTCGTCTCGGATCCTGCGTTTACACTTCAGTGATGTCGAGGCCGCACCGCGCCCCATTCAAAAGCCGCCCCAGAGCCACACCCTGCACATGATATAACAAATTGGATGATGACTTCACAAAGGGCCCAGCACCACCACCCTAGTCGGTTCCACCACCGCGGCCAGCCCCGCTTCGCCGACGCTCAGCTACTTCCGGTTGATTGGCAATGGTTTTTCACTGCTCCAAATATAGGTCGACCACAAAATGTCTGAACCTCCCCGCATGCAACGACACTTCGTTCATGTCCGTGGGTTCGGCGGTTGCTGTAGGCCCGACACTTTCAGCCGTAAAAATGCAGAGGAGAAAAATAATAATAATAATCTGGACAAAAACAATTGGGCTTGCAATGGGGCGTCTGTGTGGAATTCAGATAGTGCTGTGTAGACGGTCCACGCAGCCTAACTCTCCTGAGTGCAAAAGGACCACCCAGAGACAGAATCCAGACTTTTTATAACATCTGTTCATGATGTCACTGGTGCAACACGGTTCAAACGGATTTAACACTGCATGTCCCTCAGAGACATTTCATCGACTGGTTTTACCTTTGGGGCTAAAATAAAACGGACACGATTCTGACCCATTGCTCATGAGGTGCAAGCGAACTCCACGTGCGAGGACACAAAAGCGGAATATATTTCGGATTGAACTGCGGGTGAGTAAGGAATGTCAACATTAAAATTCCGCCGGCTTACTATCCATGTCGCGTGTAAATCAAATGACTTTTCTTAATCATCGCGTTTCAGTCTTTTGCCAAGTGTTTATTGCACATGTTCATATCGCAAAGACGATGGAAATGCAATTTCTGGCTCTCCAGAGGGCAAATATTCCAGTCTACTGCTCAGGCATTTAAGTCGCACCGAGTTGTAGATACAGATCGTACAGGAAGCGGTGCCATAGTGGTACCGGGTTTGGGTGAAAATCCCTAGTTATGACCGTCTCGACATGCACTGACGTCACTGCGTGCTCCTCTTCCGCGGGTCACTTTAAATATCCCCGAAGAACGGTGTTTTAAAATCTACCTGTCGTTTCTGGATGACACCGTGCGAACACAAAAGAAAAGGTCGGTTCCTCTCATGGTTCCCACAACTGTCCAACGATGCGAAGACGTCTTCCTTGAACAGTTATAGTTTTTTTCAGTGTTTCGCAAGTCGCAAGAGGGGAGTGGGTTCCCCCCAAAGACGAACCACGGACATATATAACTTCGGATGATGATGTCACAAGGCGGCCGGCTCCTGAAACGAATGAAAAGACGACAGTTTTTCACACAAATCTCTGCTACAAATGTAGATCGATATGGATCAAACTTGAACGACAGGATGTTTGAACAACCTGGTTCAAACAATACCTCAACATGCCTGTGCATACTGCCGTTGTCGAGTCTCTGATACAAGATTAAAAAATAGAGATTCAAAACTAAAAAACGCAGAGCAATAACCATAAGGCTGGACCCCTAATAATATCAAGTCAATTGAATGAACATACATCTCTCTCTCTCTCTCTCTTTTTATTCCGTGCCCGTTTGTCATCACCGCCGTCCTTCCTCGTAACCTGAGTTGAAATACCTCGCCGTAATGTGGTTTCTGAACCCGCTCTAACGGGCTCAGATGCTGAACAGAGCGGAATAAAATGCTCTGTTGCAGTTTCAACCTGATTATCTGCCCAGACGAAGCCAGTCGTGCACGTCGACAAGCGCTTTCTTCCGAGGCAGGCAGACCTGTTTATTACTTATCGTACAAATAATCCCAGCACTATCTCAATTCCGCACAGAGCGGAGGGAGCAAGAAACTCAGATCAGCAGCGGAATGCAGAAATGCAGATACGGTGCCATCTTTTCATGAACCACGGCCGACGCAAACAATGGGTCTCTCCCTCTCTCTCTCTCTCTCTCTCCCTCTCTCTCTCTCTCTCTCTCTCTCTCTCGCTCTCTCTCTCTCCCTCTCTCTCTCTCTCTCTCTCTCTCTCTCTCTCGCTCTCTCTCTCTCTCTCTGTCTGTCTCAGAAAGGGAAAAAAATAACAGCATAAAAAAATTTTAATGTTAATGTTGCAGTAAAAATATATATGCAGATAAGTGCAGATAATAATAATAATGATGAAAAAAAAAGTTATTTAAAAAAACATGATACAATGATATATAAAAATTGTGTATTATACAATATACTGTATACTAATATGTTATGTTATTGTTATATTATAATTATGCTGCAAAAAATATGTACATAACCATATGAATAAAAACACATATATATGTATATATATATATATATGAATACAAATAAGGACATAGACAAAATTATATAGGCGTTCCACCACCTCCACCACAGGGCGACATTTCTGTCAGCGCTGCATGAGCTGACTCAGCTCAACTCTCCCTCTGAGAGGCTGATGAGGAGGAATGGCATCGCCGAGCCAGAGCATCCGGAGCATCCAGAGCATCTATAGCTGTCATCGCTGGCGTCTGGATGCAGGACTGCTGAGTGGGCGCCCTCCTCCACCTCCACACCACCCGCCTGGATGGAAAATGACCTGTCTGCCTCCGCCCGACACCCTCTCCGTCTGACCGTACACCACAACCACTCATCCTCCGTCCATTGCCAACAACACCCCGGTCACGATCCGTCAGCCCGGGTCAAAAGGCTTTTCATCTTCTGCGGGACTGACATGGGTCCTGCCCCGGATCTCACATCTCCATCCCCCATCCGGGCCCGGGACGTCGGCCATGCTCACCTGTAGGGTTGTACCCGGGGGGAAAGGGAAGAAGTCACGAAAAACCAGCCAAATCGCACGACTGTGGAACACTCCAGCAGATGTGGAAATCCTGGTACGTCAAATTCCACTCCGGGATCTCGAGTCGACAGTGCGGATTTCCTGATTAGATAGAGGTCTTCATGGGAGGTCTTCTACCCAAACTTGAATACCCACGGCCCGAGTTCGGTTCGGGTCCATATTTTTATTATGACCCATTGCGTTTGGGTCAGGTCGTCTTCTGTTGCTTCGGTTCAACAGGCTGTTTCACTCTCCTGCAAACTCACTCGGGTCCTGCATCTCCATCCATCATCCGCACCCACGCTGGTGTCATGGGCCTGAGATCCTGGAGACCCCGGAGCCTCAGCTGGTGAAAAAAGGGAAGAAGTGATGAAAAAGAGGATGTTTCCAACAGACAAAATCCAGGCTCAGGAAGTCAAACTCCACTCCGGGATTTTCGCCAACCCAGTGGATTTGGCGGATTGGCATCAACCCCGGAGGCGGAGGTCTTCACAGGATGTCGACCCGGGATCCACATTGATTCGGCTCCGCATTTCATTATGGCCGGTTTGGTTGTGCAGACTGACGTGGGTCCCGCCGTGGGTCTCACATCTCCACCCCTCGTGCCATGTCCAGGCAGGTGACATCAGCCATGACACCCTGCGGGGTCGGCTTACAACAATCAGCTTAAGTCTGAAGCTTAGTTTCCATTATCATGCCATAGCTACTGTGATTTATTGACTCAGATCTGGATGGAAGAACAAATTAGGTTTTGGGTGCCTTTAAAGCCCTCTTGGCTTGTTAAAGGCTTTAACAAAGGAAGTAACAAAGGAAAATACTAAATGGAAACTTAAATGTATGCTAACACGACAGTTTATGTAGAAAAGGAACATTTTATTTCCATTTAAATGTGCGCAGTTAATCCAAGTCCTCCTGATACAGCCGGCCTAGCCCAGGTGAAATGTCCCCCCAAAAAACAACAACAACAAAAAAAAATGGATTATGTCCTCCCTTCAGAATGCAAAAATAGAAATGGAACAGCAACGCACTGCAAAAAAAAAAGAAAAAAGAAAAAGAAAAACGGTTCCAAAAGGCTCAAACTCACCGAACGTAGAAGTGAGCATTAGCAGTCCGACTGAGAGTCCGGCCCTAAGCTCAATTGTTATGGTTCTCTGCTCGCTGAATTTCTTGATCCTTCGGAATCACCATAAGAAGGAGCTAAATGCCTTTTTTTCGCCACAGCTACAGCCAGGACCTTGCACGGCTCCCCCGGCTCCTTCCTGAAGCGTTTCTCCGTCCACCAACAATTCCCTCTCCTTAGTCCCTCCAGGCCCCGCCCCTTCACCTCTGACCCTGGCCGCCACCAGGCGACCAGGAAGAGGAAACTATACGCGGCAACGGAGTCAGGGATAGAGTTCATCAGAGCTTTGACCTTGCAAGGGTTTGCAAGGTCGGTTCCAGTCGGATCTCTGCACCCATTTTCCAAATAGGGGCCCGGAAGGGTTCTGCTCCGGATTTTAGGCTCCGTGGAGAAACTCTACTGAGGAGCGGCTCGAGCTGGATCAGTGCGTGGCTGTGAGTGGAGTAAAACAGCGGGACTTTCTGACTTTCTGAAGCGGGAAATTTCCGCGCCCGCAATTTCCGGGAGAGCCCTTCCCACGAGTTGCTACGAACCTTTGAGCTCGGTTTTATGGAGCAGACTTCACGTAGGAAACACCGACTGTGAGTCATCATGAGCCAAGCCTGGGAGGGTCACCCTGTGAGTCATCGAGTGACTTCTCTCTCTCTCCCTTTTCCCACATGGAATCTGTAACATTGCTGTTTCTAAATGATCCATCATATTGAGCAGGTGTCATTCCTGAAGTTGCGTATGGAGTCTGTTCAGACATTAGATGACTGTTACAGACACACGAGGTAACGCTGAGAGGTGTCTAATATCACGCCAGACTGGGCAACACAATTGGTTTTTCGAGCGGCGCTTTGCCCCCCGTGGCCCCGCCCAGCGGACTCTTCCCTCCGCTGACGGAGCGGGGACAGAGCCCCCGTCCCCGGACACAATAACCCTCGACCCCACGTTTGTAAATCAGTGTGATCACTTTCAACCTGTCCTCCGCCCTCCGCCTCCAGAGAAGGAACCTTCTCCGCCCGTTCTCCGTCTCCCTGTCGGCTCGATCCCTCCAGCCCCCCCCTGCGGTGCGGCCAGCGGCCGGAGCCAAGCGCTTGGCCCCGACGTCCCCGCACCGCCCCCCGAACTGTAAAAGACACGTAAAGGATCTGAGCGGCATTTTAAGAAGAACAAGAACAAAACGTGAGAACATAAAGACCTGTCTCCATGGAGACCGCACGTGTTTCAGTTTCCCGTCGTTGCAGCCGAGCTCCACGGCTCGGATCGGACTCGCCTCCTTCACAACGTTTGTTTTTTTTTAATCCCGAAAACAAATCACTTTTTAGATATTTGTCGGAAATAAACATTTGTAAAAACCCGCTATTCCTGCGTTGCCGGTATTCGGATTCCACCCCTGCTTTACGTGCTTGTCCCGGTAATGTTCCTGCTTCCATTCACACACACTTCCATTCACAGCCGTTACGGCGTTTTACTAGAAATTAAACTAGGTCCAGAGTGGGAAGATTTATGGAACAACTACTACGGAACATCGACACCGGCTCCTGTTCCCACACTAAACCAACACAGAACATTGCCAATAGATTCACAGCTTTCAGGGCAAGTAGGAAAGGGGCATTAAAAGGGGAAAAAGGGGGGATTTATAAATATTGAAAATATTACATTAGAATTCACCGAAATGAAAAAAAAAAAAAAGAAAAACAACACAAATCCGTGCATGCATTCCAAATAAAAAAGGCATTTGATGAAAAGAAAATAATTCACAAGCAAACAGACAGATAACCGTTTTCATGCCGCTGAGCAGTTGAATATAACTGAGGGAGACGGCTCAGAGCCCAATAAGGAAAAAAAAAATACAATTCCGGCATTTTAAATTTCTCTGCGGTGGTGGAGCTGGAGCTGGAGGACGGTCACATCCAGACCTTCATGCTGCGTTTTTCCGTGAGTAGCATGAATGTGTGTATTAGCTGCATGAATGTGTTTATTAGCTGCATGAATGTGTGTATTAGCTGCATGAATGTGTGTATTAGCTGTGAGGTCGTCTGAAGACAGCGACGCTATGCACAGAACACTGTCCCGCAAATGACCTTGAACGTCATCCATAGAGTAGTTTATGTTTAGGTTATGTCACAGTGTAGTTTCAGAGGAAATCCACAATGTGTGTGTGTGTGTGTGTGTGCGTGTGTATGTGTGTGTGTGCGTGTGTATGTGTGTGATTTACAGCCATAGAAAATACTGTATCATACACACACTTTTTAAAATCAATTATATTGTAGAGGTTAGCGAATGCAAACGGATTAATGTTTCTGAACTGAATTGAGAAAGAGAGAGAGAGAGAGAGAGAGAGACAAAGAGAGAGAGAGAATAATTATTTTGAGAAAACTTTTATACTGTGCCTATGAATGTTTCTACATATTTTGCTGCTGTCTCTGTTTTCCCCGGTGTGTGTGTGTGTGTGTGTGTGTGTGTGTGTGTGTGTGTGTGTGTGTGTGTGTGTGTGTGTGTGTGTGTGTGTGTGTGTGTGTGTGTGTGTGACTGTGTGTTTGTGTGTGTGTGCGAGTGTGTGTGTATGTGTGTGTGCAAGTGTGTGTGCGAGTGTGTGTGTGTGTATCAGATGATGACATAACAGCTTGTTCTGAGAAAAACAGTGCGGTAAAGGTCCCTCTGGAAGGTTAAACTCATCCAGACGCCCGGGGAAGACTCCACCTGCTGCACCTACACAGTCTCATGACTCCACGTCAGTACGACAGCTAACACGCACCATCTGACGAAAGCCTGCGAAAAATTAACTATTCACATCGACGAATGACGCAATTAAATCCCAAATCAAAAATGTCCATCAAGGTGGAGTACAACAGAGATGGGTGGTGTAGTGGAGTGGAGGCAGACTGGAGCTGACGGTGTAGTCAGGGCTCCACACAATTCACCGTCAATTTTGTCCAATTTCACGGAGCTAGATCCTCGAAAATAACAGATTTCACGGATTTTAAAAGAGAGATATGTCATTTCACGGCGATGACCGTGCGCATGCACAGCCGGGCTGAAGCCGCCGCCACCGCACGCAGCCGCGTCACATCCGGTGTTTTATGTTCACGTCCAACGAGCGTTGTTAAAAGACGAGCTGAACGCTCCACGCTTTCAAAGTCACTTCATTCTACTTCTGCCCAAAAAATGGCAGATTGGTGCCTGGACACGACTGCGGCTCTTCATATCCAGGCGAATGAGAAGCACCGCCGTGGCTGTTTGTTGTTTCCTGTAGCACTTCCTGCTGCTGATCCCGGCTCCAGGCGTTCGGGCGGGGCAGCGTCTCGTGTGAACAGGGTGGGGCAGCGTCTCGTGTGAACAGGGTGGGGCAGCGTCTCGTGTGAACAGGGTGGGGCAGCGTCTCGTGTGAACAGGGTGGGGCAGCGTCTCGTGTGAACAGGGTGGGGCAGCGTCTCGTGTGAACAGGGTGGGGCAGCGTCTCGTGTGAACAGGGTGGCGGTGTGTCTACACACTGGTCGAAATGTTGGTGGATGAAGAAGCACATGGAGCTACATTGAGTGTGGGGTGTGTATATATATATATATATATATATATATATATATATATATATATATATATATATATATACACATAATTATATATACATAATTAAATATATATATTATTATTTGAATGTTACTGGTGATACCAGCGCCTCATACACGTGGTGTGAGTTCACCTCCTCTCTTATTCACCTGCACTGACATGTCACGCTGCAATACCGTGACTTGTACTAAATGTAGACTAGACTCGACAGACAGAAGGACAGACAGATGGACAGACAGACGGACAGACAGATACAGCAGACAGACAGACACAACCCCGACCCCCCCCACCGCCCACAGCTAAACCCCTTGAGAGCAAACTGCGTGTCCTTGGTTACTGTTGCTATGGCTATAAATAAATTCCGCCCTTCCAAACTGAATATTTCGACTCCGGCCTGGATTCGGACGTGGACGGGCGTCGTCGGCACTGCCGCTTCTGTGCGTGACGCACAAAGGCCATGTGTCCGCAGGGACGGAACCCTGTTTGGTCGCTGTTCCGGCGATTCAACCCAAACGGGCTTGTGTGGAAGGCGGTGTTGAGTCGAGGGAGGAGACCCGCCCGTGAGCCCCTTCGCTGCTCCTGCGGAGAACCAGGAGCCGTGGTGGTATTTGCCGGTGAATCAGCCTGTACCCCCAGCTGAGAACCGCTGCCTTATGTCGTGTTTCCGCCCCATGGTTCCCACTCAACTCTACACGACTCAACCCGCTTTTGGTACGAGGTGCTTCCAGGTACCAGGTTTTCCACTGCAGATAGTACCCCATAAACGTAGCTGGTCATGCGATGAAACTTCCGGGACGCCCTCTTCAGCGGGACACACAGGAGCACCGGAGGCCGTCGCCGGGATGGTTCTGATGGTTGTTGATTGTCGGTGTGTGGCTGTTTGTCACAGCAAGGAGACACATTTTGCTTGAGTAGAGGAGAGAGTGTTTAGGCAGCGAGACCAAAGACTGCCGAGAAAAAGAGGAGGGTTTGGGAAACCCGGGTCTGCGCAGGATGTCCAGCGATGACGCAGCGGTGATTCTCGTGGCGATTCTCTTTGACCAATCAGTGGTCTGCGGTGTTTTCACCGTTTGGTATCGTCTCAGCTCGCTTGGAACCCCACCTCGACGGAGGTGACAACCAAAAAAAAAAGTACCAGGTACCAGGTACTATCCACAGCTTTTGCCCGGTGGGAAAACCAAAATGCAGTGGAGTGGCGTGGATTTGAGCCGCTACCAACGCGGAGGAAAAACGGCTTTAGAGAGTGTGCCCATGAAGTCTAGTGGTGTAAAGACATCCCCGACCTTGGAAAAAAATGTAATATAGAAAAAGTAGACCTAAAAACGGGGTGGGCCAAAAATGGGCCAAAAATAAATGGAAATATTTCAAGGTCAACTTTACTCCCATGTGTATAAAAAAACAACAAAATACTCGTGCTCTGGCTCTCTCAGCCGCAACGCAAAGGACCCACCATCCCAAAGCAACAAAAACACAACCTACATAGGCGTAGATGGACACAATGCATTCATAGGTGTACATTATAGACACAAATACATCACAAGTACGTGACAACATTACATAGTATACAACAACAACAGACTGTACAACAACAGTGGCTTGCATATTGGGTGCGTCAGCTGTTCCGCAGCCTTGACCACCCGTGGAGAGAAACTGTTGCCGAGGCGGGCGGCGTGTGATGCGCCGCTAAGGATTTATTTTTGCGCAGCGAGAAAAGAACGTGAGCGGGGTGGCTGGTGCCCTTAATGATGTTTTTGGAGTTTGCCCTTTCGCGGCGAGGGGTGTACCTGTTATGAAGTCGCGGTCATTCTGCGGCAATGATTTTTTTTTTTTTTTCCTGCCGCCGCCGCCGCCGCCGCCGCCGCCGCCGCCGCCGCCGCCGTCTTCACGGTCCTTTGCCGCGCGGCCTGCGGTTCTGGGCGGTCGGCTCGCCGGACCACTCTGCGATACAGCCTGTCAGCACACTCTCAGTAGTACAGCGAGACGCCTCAACAACATACAGCCTCTGCTGTGCTTTCCGGGGGACGCAGATGGTGTGGATGGACCGTGTGTGGGTGTCTGAGATGTGCAAACCAAGAAAAAAAAAACATCCACAATGTCGGCGGACGACCCCATGATGGATTTGGAATGTGATTTCCACCGATCTTCCTGAAGTCAACAGAGATTTATTTTGTCTGATTGACATATGAACCGCTTTCACACCTGTGCTGCATCATCTGTAATTACCCGGACACGACCCGGGGGAGATGTGTGTCTGTGAACGCAAATTTCCCAATCATTTGGACCGGACATTAAACAGACTGTACCCGGGCCAGCACCCCAGCACAAGGTCCGCTCAGTGTCCGATTGAGAGGTATGTGTGAACGGAGCAGGTGATTGTCCGGAGAATTCACAGCGCGCGAGGGGGCGTGTCCCGCGTCAATGACGTCATCAGCACGGCCACTCGACGAGGGTGGAGAGGGGTCACTGACCTTCGTGCGCATCTCCTTGCACGGAGTGTAGCTACTTCCTACTCCTTTGCGCTTTCCTTTATATTCCTTCACACTCTTTCGTTTATGTTGCGAATACGTCCCAATACATGGAGTATCAAGGCCAAAAAAGATGAGGCGGTGGCTTCTTCCGCCATCTTGGGTGTGCTGAAACTCCGCAGCGTCATCGCGTCACGCCCTGCCTCCTGCACGCTCTACCCAGGCTCCGCCCCTCGTCTTAACCAAACTGAGTATTTTGAGGTGGTGTGAACGCGTCTGACACGGACGACCTCCTGCTGTGAGCTCCATGTTTGAAAGGGCGACTCTGAACGATGTCCAGACCTGATTATCTGGACATTGTCTGGAGTTCATGTGTGAAAGCAGCTTTCGAGAGAGGTTGTTACCATGACACCATATGAATGTCTCCTCCATATAAGCATTTTAATTAAACTGTATCAGTCCTACTGTATGTATTTCTTTTAAAAATAAATACATATACATATACTCAGCTGCACGATTTACTGGCGTATTTCCTTTGAGTCATAATTTGTTCTTTATCCAATTGATATAAATAGATACACTTATAAATATAAAATAAGATATATTTTGGATTATTTTTAACACGTCAACTTAAATACGTTTCCAGTGAAAACTTCTAATTAATATTCAATAGAATTACCTTAAATAACTTTAATAACTTCTCCGGTGCAGAACCACCCTCCCCCAAAACATTTTTAATAATATTCTGGGTTAAATGGTGAGCGCCTCTGCTTCCTCTCACAAATAAATCGATGTTCAATTCATACAAATTAGGCTGAGCCTTTTATTAAGTATCAAAATAATGACCGCGCTCCAAATGAGCTGTAAATGATATTGATCTCTGGCTTTCCCATTAATCCTCATCAATCCCTTCGATTACCTGCAGCAAATCCCTGCGCCCGACTCCAGGAAACCCCGCGTCATTACGTCTGAAAGGTGACGGGGAGGGAAATAGCCCAAAATAATTATTCTAACAAAAAGAGGAATGTCGTACTCAAATTGGCCTTTTTTTTTTTTTTTTTTTTTTGGCCTATTTTAACTTGAAAAAAAAATCATCAGGACTATAGGTAGCGAACCAGGTGTCGGGACAATCGCTCCAGGCACAGCAGTGAACGGCGTGACCATTTCTTTCTTCTTTAAGGGAAATTAATTATAGCCTTAGAAGATTAGAAATGCATTATTTTTGTGTTTGTGTTACTCAAGCCTAATTCTTATCCCGCCAAGTGTAAAACACGGCGGGGGATGAAAAACAAAAACAAGTGTTTCCATCTGCAACAAACAGCATTTCATCACCAGCAAACAGCGACGACGCTCCGTTCTAAAATGTCACTTTTAGACCAGGCCAAACAAACGTCCTTAATCAGCCTCACCCGGCGGCTCGTTCACCTGCATGTGAACACTTCAGCACGAGAATTATCGTCCGTGGCCCCGCGACGACAATCAAAGGAGAAACAACGAGAACACTTACTCGCACTCTCTAACTGATGCTGTCGTGAGAATTTTGGAGCCTCAGAACGGGATCACGGGCCAGTGATATGTAAAAATCATCAGGACTTTGACTCAACAAACCAGATGCCTTTCCAGCCTTTCATTTTATTTTTTGAAAACCCGGTTGATTTATGGTTCTGGGAGGGTTGTGCTCTGGGTGAACGACGTGAACATTTCTTTCGTCTTTCGGGAAAAACTAATTATAGCCTGAGAAGATTAGAAATGCATTATTTTTGTCTTTGTGTTACTCTAACCATATTCTTATCCCCGTCGGTGCAAAACGCGGGGGGTGGAGGGGTGGGGCGGAGAACACCCCCCCCCCCACCCCCACCCCCACCCCCCAAAAAAAACAAGCGTTTCAATCTGCAACAAACATCATTTCATCATCAGCAAACAGCGACGACGCTCCGTTCTAAAACACTTAGTTCTCAAATCCAGCCCCGTTTTTTTTTGTTTTTTTTCATTTGCTCTATTCCGGCTCCGGGGACTCTTACAGCCTTTTACAACACGGCTGTGAAGTAGTAATTTGTGTCCTAGCAGCGGTGGCAGCGGCGGGGGCGGTTGGCGGGCGGCAGGGCCCCCGCCATCCCTCCAGAGGGACAGATAAAGGCTTTTCGTCATCATTTACGTCTAGCATCCGTACACCGAGAAAAACGACTCCACCGCCGCCGCCACCGCCGCCGCCGCCACCGCCGCCGCCGCCACCGCCGCCGCCGCCACCGCCGCCGCCGCCACCGCCGCCGCCGCCGCCACCACCGCTGCCGCCGCAACATCATCAGGGAACCGTGGACCTCTGCGCTCCTGACAGAAGACATACTCATTGGTCGCGCCGCCACCGCTGCCGCCGCCACCACCGCCACCACCGCCACCACCGCCACCACCGCCACCACCGCCGCCGCCGCCGCCGCCGCCGCCGCCGCCGCCGCCGCAGCAGATCTATGACCAAACAGAAAAAGCGTGACAGCAGCAGCAGCAGCAGCAGCAGCGGCATCAGCGGCTGCGACGGCGGCAGAGCCGCAA
This sequence comes from Zeus faber, assembly GCF_960531495.2. NCBI lineage: Eukaryota > Metazoa > Chordata > Actinopteri > Zeiformes > Zeidae > Zeus > Zeus faber. The sequence goes on along the minus strand of NC_137204.1, from coordinate 27,543,625 downwards.
GCGGAGCCGCCGCCGCCGCTCGCTAGTCCTCATCTGTTTCTATTAGGACGGGGGAGGGGGGGGCGATTGCTAGCCGCACGTCTCCCGCCCCGCCGTTGTTGGAATTTGGGCGGCGGTGGCAGGGTAAATAATGCGATGGAGGCCCCCAGACGGCAGGCGCATGCAGGCCAGCCGGATGAATAAGAGGTGAGGGATGGGCGCGGTGGCGCTGCTGAGGGATGGAGGCGACTAAACATCAGCCATCAGACCTCGGATATTGATGTATTTCACCTGTGCAGCAGCATGGGGCGTGACGGGCTCCGCTGGGAGATGGACCCGCAAACGAGGGAGGCTCCCTAACCCCAGTATGTCACAGTCACTGGGTTGGAGGCCAGCGAGGGACTCCTGGAAGAGTGAACCTGTGGCACAAAACTGACATTTTCACGACCGACAGCGACCGTTGTCAATGGTTTAGTTCGGTTGGAGCCGTTTGATCGACAGTGGTGCTACGATGCTGTTGCTAACCCTAATTAAAGCGGACTTATCATGCTCATTTTCAACAAGTTAATAAACGTCTATGAGGTCCCCAAAACATATATTTGAGGTTTTTTTTCTGAAAATACTGCTCACCACATTATGCATTCTAGCCATTCTAACATGCCTCGAAATCCTTCTGTTCTAGGAAGCTGTTTTGGCACCACCCTCCCGGGGCCGCTCGTTCTGTGAGCCAATGGGGCTTGAGCTTCACTTACTGAACAAATTTGAGGCGGTAAACAATCGTTCCGTTCATATCAGATCCACGAGGCCTCACTTAAAAGTTTAGTCTCGCTTTCGCTGCCGTGGCCCTAATCCCCAAACCTGAGTCGGGGAAACTCTACCCTATGTCAACCAGAAGAGACTGGATGGAACAACACAAACAATCCAACAAATTCCATCCAACCACACGATGGAACGGTTTGGGACGTAGACCTTGAGGATAGGTTCTAATTTTGCTTTCATTAAACAGAACAAAGTGAGGGGAGTTGGGATACGTTGGGGTAGAGAGAGGCACAGACTTGGAGCTGACCAAGGGGGCGTGGTGCCTGTCATGGTCGGCACTGAGCGCCTCACAGCAAGATGGCTCCGAAAGGGGGTTTTTGGTCTTTCCTGCATGTCCTCTCCGCGGCCACCTGGGCTTCCTCCGGTCCCACCCCATTACCCCCCGAAAGGACATGCGTGTCTGGGCTGGACACCCCTGCCGATGCCCCGAGCAAGGCGTGGGGTCGAGATCCGGAGCCACGTGGCGGCGCCCGGGGACCCGGACACGTAAGAGGGCAGGATGGGTCAACCGCAGGAAACTAGTTTCCGCCAGAGAGATTAACAAAGCATAGAAAACGACCGCGAATGACCACAAACCACATTTGCAAGGAGGCTCGCCTACATTTTATGCCCGACACCTGGTTCAGCCTCGAGGACGAATTAAACAAACTTTCTGGGTTCAAACTTATACTTGAGATGCTGTATTTAAAAAAAAAAAAAGTGTGGCGTTGAAAAAAAACTGCTGGATTCTGTCTTGAAAAGTGCCATGAATGGGAAACACACGCTGTGGGCAAGGTGTGTGGAAGCAGTCAATGCCTTGAATTGATTGGTTGGTTCCACAATATTAATCACATGGAAACAAGGATTTGAAATGTTTTTTCTTCGTGCGAATAAACAGATTCCATACGTTCACTGTGCGGATGGGTTGACGTTTTCTTTTTTTTTTTCCCAGCTTTTCAGTTTAGACACAACAAAAACATGCTCAAATAAACCAGGATCCCAGGATCCTTGGACGGGCCGCTCCTCGCCTACAGAGCAGTGTTGGCTTTTGGCCCCAGGCCGAGAATTGAGTCTGGGTCCCGGGAGGTCCCAGGGGGAAATGTCCAGGGGCCGCTGCTCGCCGTGAACGTCGATAGAGTCGTTAGGAAGGTGGTAAATCCGGTTTACAAAACGGGGAAGAAGGTGGATGAGCTGAGGTTTAGGTGTGTGTACCCTCCACCCACCCGATGTTTTTGTCACTCCACGTCGCAGTGACTTTGTTTTCCCAAGAATTAAACACATGGCTTCACTGGAGCCCATGCATATTCCATGAGGCATTGTGTAGGCGCTGTACAACTTTTCAAAGGGATGACCAACGGAAAAAATTACTAAATAAGAATTGATATATTGGAAGTAGGCTTCGAAGAGATAAACAATGCGATTTCTTCAATTTCTTGTATATACTTAACATTTTGTTGTTGCTAAATGGAAAGAACCAAGGTGAAAAAAAAAAATAAATGCAAATTTCTGATCCTGATTTCCATTGCCCTCTGCAGGTTTTCCATGCAACGCCGCTGTGCTGCGCCCCTGGCTCCGAGCCGTGATGTCACAACCAGACCGTGATTCCTGCTCCACCACCGTCCGTCAGCGACTCGGAGAAGAGTCCAGACTCAGTAAAAAGTCATAAACTAAGCCATCTTAAGAAAGGTAAATGAAAAAATGCTTCACCTTCATTTTCTTTTTTACCATTTCCTCCAACTGGGTGAGGTCAGTCAACAGGTTGCTGTTGGTGAATCTGACACAGAAGGAGCCTCCTGTGATAAACTCTCGTTGGGCAGTTCAAGTTGGTCGTTCTGTATTTGACCAGGTAACGGTGCATGACAGACGTTGTCATAGTTATTATAACGTCCAAGTTTGGGTTCATTACATCATTGGTGCTAATATTGCGACTCTCCTTGACGACTGGATCTTTGGTCAATGGTTCATTTATTGTCTTAGATTTTCGGATATTGTTCGGCATCGGTAACAATCACAACAACAAGCTTTGCAGTTTCTTTTCGTAACAATAACAATAAATACATGTCATTTAAAAAATATATAAATACATGTTATTTGTAATAACTACTCTATTGTACGTATTCTGTTAATAATGGAATAATTGGAAAATTCACTTTCACAGATAGCTTGTCTACACTGCAATGCAGACAACAGTTATTTAACATTAACATTCATTTGGCATTAGAATTATGATGGAAGAATTTGTCAATATTACCAACACCTATTGCCTTTTCATGACAGTTTGTTATGTTTAGGTGTAGGAAACTGTTTATACATTACATTTATTAAAAACATATATATTTTTTGGACTTTAAATTTCATCTCGTCATTGTTATCACTCACCTTGTTGCATTGGAGTACATCTGGAGTATCGGTGACGTTGTGTCTCGTATACGTCAACTATGACGTATTCAAGTCGATTTACGATAACAGTCGAATATTTAAATGTATTATTTTTCTCTTGGAATACATTTTCAGTAAGTTACATTTCCATGAAATAGGAAAAACATAGTATTTCTGTGAGTATCTACCATTGCATGGCTTCTATTTTTCCGATGTCTCGCTGGATCTTGAACACATCACTGAGTTACACATTCCAGTGGATTGGACTTGACACGGTGACAAGTTTTTGTGTTCTACATTTTATTGTATTTTTTAATGAATCCGGCGAAGTTATTGGGACCACTGAGAGAAAATATCAATCTTACAGATCAACTGACATTTACCAGGTAAGAGAGTACGTAAATGCACACGTGAATCCATAGTTTGGTAAGGTCTAACAAGTACAGAGTGACAAGGCCGTGCACTGGACATGGTGGCAAAATAGCTGCAGCGGTCGCCCTGTTCCAGACACTTTTAGTCCAAAACCAGCCAAGGAGAAGAAGAATAATACAATTCTGAACAAAAACGATATGGTTCCACCCCTATGGGATGGACCCTAAATAATAATAATAATAATAATAATAATAATAATAATAATAATAATAATAATAATAATAATAATAATAACTTACATTTTAGAGTATAGCATTTTTTTTGTTCAGTTTTTTTATTCACACAGCTATTCCAGTGCCGATTTCTTTCTATTTAACAGTGGAAAACACATTCCTCTTCTCGACATGATCTGAAATCGTATCTGTTGAAACAGGTTTTTATATTCACATATAACTTGTTATTTCCACCCACATGCTGCGATTAATTTACGCAGAAAACGCTCCAATGAATGCAGAACCATTTGACTTTTTTTATCAACGGACTCCAATGGAGCAGGAACCACAAACTGGAACCCGACACATACAACCAGCCCACTCAACTGGTGGCCTGCGGGGCCAAACGTGGCCCCCGTATTGGTGCACCGGCACTTTCAATACATTTGAAGGTTGGGAGGGAACTGTTATCACATTAATGCATTTGGGTGTAGTTATTCCGGTATCTAAAGTATTAACAACCCTCCACCATATGACCTGCGGAGGCAGTTTGCATTTAAGAAAATAACACCTGAAAGAATAATATCTGATGATGTATGAGCTAATCCCTGAGCTTTTCCTTGGGAATGATTTTCAAGAACATGAACAAGGTTTTGCATTTCCTTTGTCTAGTTGAGTTGTTGAGTCTGCCGGGGCCCTAACCGGCGGGTAACCTGTTTGCCCCCCCATCAGAATGTAGTTGAAAGACCCAACGCTGCTCACAAGTTGAAGAATTCTTCCCGCGGGCTTCACCCCCACCCGGCACTTTATCCAACAAGTGCTCAGACAAATCGTTGCTTCTGAGGGATCTCTTGTCAATCGAGCGGCGCTTCGGGTCTCCAGGCACGCCCCGACCGTCGCTGCTGCCTTTGATGAACGAGAACCATAGAACCGATAGGTCGTTTTTTCGTGTTTTTTTTTTTTTTTTTGTTGTTGTGTTTTTTAAGCGCTGCTCATCCGTCACTGAATGTCCAAGCAGCACTGGAAAGCCATCAGTCAAGGCAGCAACGAGACTTAACCTAATGAATTGCTTCAAAGGGTAAATAATGGTTTTTTTTTCTTTTGACCAATATAGTTTTAACCACAGTATTATACCTTTTGCTTCACGTTTGTGACAAAACTACAATATTTCACATGGTCATGTTAAACAAATAGTTCATATTTTTTCAAGCTTATCCCTGTTTTATACTAACCTCTCATGTAATACCTTAGGTCGGATCCATCCTTGAAGCAGTCCAGTCTTTCCTCCGTACCGGACGCCCCATCCTCCATCAGAAGTTCAATGCAATTAATGGGGTTACGTGGCACCCACACCTGATCTGGTTCTTGGTAATTGGGCCCAGGATCAGAGTGGCTGTACACCTGTTGGTCGTCGATTTGTCCAACGGGGAACAGGTAAAAGCCCCATCCCCACACACACTCAGGAGAGGAGCCCTTGTCATGACACGTGTCCATCTGCTCCCTACAACAAACTGTGTGTCTGCTACCCCCGTCGTCTGTGTCTCTGTGCCGGAGGGCCCTGAAAACGCCACTCGGGTGGTGTGTCGCAGGCGGATCTGCCACAGTGGCCCCTGAACAGGGACTCTCCGGCACCGGGAAGGGACACAGGAGGGCCGTCCAAAGATGCTCTGGAGCCACCAGCTGGTCACCGAGCGGCCCCAGCACCAACCCACTCACGAATGGCAGTCCGTCCCTACAACAAGAGCTAAATGCAAGTAACGGGGGATTAATCCGTGTTCCGTGCAAAAACACACCCCACATTTCATTTCAAATTGGCAAAGTGAGGGTGCCGCGGGTCGTGTCGCTTTTCCTGAGATGCCGAGTGAGTTTTTGAACTCAACACAGATTGTGGATGTGTCCACTATTAACTGCACTGCACTCCTGATGGAGGGATGGAGCGTAAAGTATGGGGTAAAGGGTGGAACCTGCCTGACTTTTAAAGAGGGACTTCGTAATCTTGAAAAAAAAAGGTTCCCTCGGGGGTTCATTAAATGTAATCTCGTACACACATTGGTGCTTCAAAGTGATTTTAGGACGCATTCATGTTGAGCACCTTGTTCTGACTCTATTCAAGTCCACAATTTGAGCAACACGACACAAAAACAAATCAATGGGTCTTTCCAGGGGTTGAATTGGATGAGTGGGTGGACGAGTGAGACATATTGAAGGGTTCTCCCCTCACCGACGTCGCCATATTTCTCTATCTGGCCGTTCAAGAAGGAATCGAACTTTCTGAGTACTTTGAGGACTCCCTTTAAATGCTCGACATGGCAGAGCCGTCAAACTTTAAAGAGAAACGCTCACCTTTATAAAATCAATATTTCTTCCGTGTTTCTTAGGTCTCAAGTTGAAGTTGAGAATTTAAGAAGCACATATTAACTGAAACAACCTTAAGATGTGTGAGAAACGATATTTGGTTGACCCAATGACTTCAATCCAGTGACTTTTTTCAGTGCACTGACTGCGGTCACGCGAGTCGTACTTTGAGAAACCTGAATTAGTGCAGCCACCGATAATTTCTTTGTTGCACAGGTATTAGTGTAATTATAGTACAGATCACGATGACTGGTTCTAGAGTGAGGTTCTCCAAGGTCCTGCGATGAATAGATATATAGATAGATAGATAGATAGATAGATAGATAGATAGATAGATAGATAGATAGATAGATAGATAGATAGATAGATAGATAGATAGATAGATAGATAGATAGATAGATGATAGATAGATAGATATATAGATAGATAGATAGATAGATAGATAGATAGATAGATAGATAGATAGATAGATAGATAGATAGATGATAGATAGATAGATAGATAGATAGATAGATAGATAGATAGATAGATGATAGATAGATAGATAGATAGAGCAGACCCTGCTCTACTTCGGACATTTTAACGCACAGTATAATTAGTCGTGGATCCTGCTTATTAAGCAGCAGACGAGCCGTTTCGTCACACCTTGCACTTGTTTTTTCGGCTTCGTTTCATCTGCCGAGAAGAAAGAGACGGAGAGAGAGAGAGAGAGAGAGAGAGAGAGAGAGGGAGAGAGAGAGAGGGAGACAGTTTGGGAGCTGTAGGGTGTGTTAGGTTAGAGAGATTGTGCTGAGATTAAAAAAAATTGTAATCATCATTCATTACAATCCATATAATGCTTTTGATGAAAATAATAATAATAATAATAATAATAATAATAATAATAACAACAATAATAATAATAATATTTATTATTAATATTATTATAATTATTATTATTATTATTATTTTTTTTTTTATTATTATTATTATTATCATCATTATCATTATTATTATTATTATAACGTTATGAATATAATATTGACTCTCTGGTGTACCTGCGACTCTGCAGCTTTGTTGATGTGCAGGGGACCTGCACAGGAAGGCTGTGGAGGATCCAGGGGGCTTTGCTGTACAGGTCAATGGGGAAATCAGCCAAAACAACCAGTTAGACACAATACTTTATACAACATACACGCTGCTGGGCCGGGGATCCTGATCCTTTTTTTTTTTCCACAGCAGGAGCTTGATTCCAATGACTGTATGTTATGTATGTGTAACACGGCGATAATGCAGGAATACCACTGCTACGCTGCGGTGTCACAGGTCAGCCCTAGAAAACATCGATTTACTAGTTAAAATATATCAAAAATGCATGATATTTATTCTCATGGTGAGTTTTGAAAATGTAAGCATTCAATATATTTTCAAAATTGGCTCATATCATTTAGCTAGAGAGTATTATATGGCAAAGGGACTGCATTGGGATAATAATGACACCTGCAATTTTGAGGCAACCTGAATGAATATCCTGGATTCTGCACATAGCCTGCGATCAAGCTCATTTAAGTTCAAAAACATTCATTATGAATTTTAAAACTTTCTGCATTATTGATCTCAGTATATCACATGAACACGTGTTCTGTGGTAGCGACAGAGGAGGTTGCGACGTGTCGAGGCGCTTTACGAAGCCGAAGGTTATCAACGA
>NC_137204.1:27528343-27530843 GCF_960531495.2 Zeus faber | reverse complement strand
CCCAGTTCAGTCCAAAACATATTCCGTGTTTGTGTCGTCACATGGAGCTCACTTGCAGCTATTTTAGTCCCAAAAGTTAAAAAAGCTGATGTAATGTCTCTGAGGGACATGCAGTGTTGAATCTGTTTGACTGTTGTGGGGAACTTCCACTTGTGATCATGAACCGATGTTATAAAAGTCTGGTTTCCGTCTTTGGGTGATCATTCGTGTTCAACGTAAACTCTGAAAATCGTAACTCGTGCTGCGTTTCAGAGAACCCGGAAAACTGTAATGCTTACCTAACACGACTAAACTGGACCCCCTGTTTTGCTGCCTGCAGCTAAATTTATTACAATTGTTATTATTATTGTTTTAAGTGCGTGGTGCAGACTCCCTTGGTGTGTAGTGGCTGCTACACGCAGGAATCGCGCTAGTTCGAGAGTTCAGACAGCAGGAGCCGATGCTGCGTTCAGTGGAAACTCAGATAATTGTAACTCGTTTTCATAGTAATGCTGATGTAAAGGTGTGGTGCTCTGCCAGCACAATTATAAATGAGAATCTTTATAAAAATACCAGAGAAATGTATCCTTTGACTCGACTTTAGGTCAGAAATCACACATGGAAATGCATTAGGGAAGATTTACTGCGGTGTAAATATATAATACCATTTCTATGGTGAGTCACTAACAGTGAAAAGAACCCCATTGAAATAGAGTTATTCGATTAACTAAAATGTTTTATTAAACCAATATGTGCTTTCCACAACTTAAAATGAGCATCTTATTTTTTTTTTAATTCCATGTTGGGAACACCTAATAAATACAGATTTTCCAAAGGTAAGTATTGTTTGCAAGTTGATCCGATGACTCATGATGTTTTTCAGTGCACAGTATCATTTCCCTCTCGCGATGTTCAGAGTACCACCACACTAATACTACACGGTATTTCCACAGAAAGCTTTCACAATACTATAATGCAACACCCTTTTTTCTGCATTCCCTGTAAAAGGCTGGTGAGACTAGATGATGTTTTGAAAAAAAGATAATCATCCAGATGAAAGGAAAAGGTGTCTCGGCACAAGTCCAAGCGTGGGCTGCGTTAACCGGGCGTCTCCGGAGACGTCGGCTTTGTTCATGAAGTTGCGTTACGCAACAACCAGGTGATAAACAACCACTCGGGGGCTTTAGAGGTCGGGTGGTAGCGTTGTGTCGGCGAAGAGTCTGACCTTGGAGTCTGGCGGCCGAGGTGCTTTGGATTTACGGAAAGGGAAGGACCGCGGTGCTGAGGCGAGGCAGCCTGGAAGATAAATCCACCGGCAGCGTGCGTGAAGTGAAGTGATAAACAACTTAATCACATTGGTAACACTTGAGAACAACATCTGACATCTTTAACTATTAGGGAATAGAAATGACTCATTCTACAATCTATATCTGTTATCTATAACTACCATTATAGATAAGAGGGTATGATAAGGCAAGGTAAGATAGGATAAAGTAGTACTTCATTTATCCCCAATAGGATAATTTGGCCGTTAAAGCTTAGTTAGAAACATGGAGTGAGATGGGGAGTACCCACTGTTCCAAAACCCCAAATGTTGGGTTAGAGATGGTTCAGTTTAGGTATAATGTTATAGATGGTTAAGTTCAGGTATAATGTTATAGATGGTTAAGTTTAGGTATAATGTTATAGATTGTTAAGTTCAGATATAATGTTATAGATGGTTCAGTTTAGGTATAATGTTATAGATGGTTAAGTTTAGGTATAATGTCAGAGATGGTTCAGTTTAGGTATAATGTTATAGATTGTTAAGTTCAGATATAATGTCATAGATGGTTCAGTTTAGGTATAATGTTATAGATGGTTAAGTTTAGGTATAATGTTATAGATGGTTCAGTTTAGGTATAATGTTATAGATGGTTAAGTTTAGGTATAATGTTATAGATGGTTCAGTTTAGGTATAATGTTATAGATGGTTCAGTTTAGGTATAATGTTATAGATGGTCAGGGTTAAGGTGTCGTCCATGTCCAATGGAACATTTTCGGACCATCTGGGTTTCGGTATAATGGGCAGTCGGAACCATGGCATGGCACCGGATTAAGTACAGAAATTAAGTATGTGTACTACATTAAGATAAACTGTATTTCCTCAGTTATTAACAGGTAGTCAAATATAACCTGGGCCTCCAATAAATGCCGGGGGCGTGGTCTACACTAACAAATAAAAGCCTGCCTCAAATACAGACCAGGGGAAAGCTGATCGGAGCTGCAGCGCTGTTCCAGTGCAGAGCTCCGCTCCCAAACAAAGCAATTAAAAACAGTGTTTTTATTATAGGTGTAGGTCATTTACTCCATTTCCTACTGCCGCGTAGCAGACTGCAGACGGCTCCTTGGGGCCAACGCCCCCCCCCCCCCGAGCGCTCTCGCGCTCTCCAGCGCTCCGAGCAGGAAGTGCCGCGTTCAGGGCGAACTCGGAAAACTGTAATTCCACCGTCGGCTACCGCCACAAGGGCTGCTTTTAGTG
>NC_137204.1:27513343-27523343 GCF_960531495.2 Zeus faber | reverse complement strand
ACAGGAGGGCTGCGCTGCGTACACCGCTAAGTGGTTTGCTCCGCGAGACGAGCAACCGGCAGACGACGGAGCGGGGGGTCAGCCCGCGCAGCGTTTTAAAGTAAACCCAGAAAATTGAGCTGCCTTTCATGGAACCCGGAGAACTGTGAAACGCATCCAACGCGACTTAAATGTACCCTGTGTATTTCTGCCTGCAGCTATATTTATTATTATTTTTATTATCATCATCATTATTATTATTATTATTATTATTATTATTATTATTATTATTATTATTATTATTATTATCATTATCATTATCGTCATCATTATTATTATTATTATTATTGTTAGTAGTAGTAGTAGTAGTAGTAGTAGTAGTAGTAATAATAGTAATAATAATAATAATAATAATAATAATAATAATAATAATTGATTTATTGTTATTATTTGCTGGCTACCCAGACTGAGAGTTTTTTGTTGCTGACAGGGGCATCCAGGAGTTCTTACGTAAGCGCGTGCCTTCGTGCCACCCGGCGTACATTCAGCATCGCCCCTCAAAGAAAACACATTCTTCCATGGAAACACCCTGAAGAGATGATCTTCACATAAACAGCGAATAAGTATGTAGTTGTTTTACCCTACAGTCTGTGAGACAGCATTGACGGATTGCTCTTCTGTGGATAATGTTAATTCCGTAATGATCCTTGGTCCCTCAAGTCTAGCAGCACGAGTTAAGCGACACTTTTCAAATACCGCCGGCCCATTTTTGGGAGAACTAAATATGCAAGAGTAGTCTCACATGCCACTGTTTATAACACAGGGAGTTTATCATTTGTTTGGCCGCTTAAAAAAAAAAAAAACTTTTTTGGGCAAAACTTATAGTATATACAGGAGTAAACCCACCTCTCCAGGCACTGCTACACCACTGATCATGATCATAAAACATCTGATTTGGAGGGAAAAAATAAATAAATTCAAAACAGGAAAAAAAAAAGGCGAAGCTACAAGACCGCACATAATGATTTTAAGATTGAAGGAACTACTCATCCCATAATCCAAAGCGGGTGATCCCTTCTCCACGACTTCCAGCCTAACGACAGTTTAGCGCTCCTTCTTGAATAGAACCTTTGTCGTTTTACAGTGTTTGTAGGGTAAATAATAGTGTTGTCATGGTTTCTCTGTGGTGAAGGTAGCAATCACAGTCGTAGGGTTCTGTGTTGGCAGCGACTCACTCACCGAGAGCGACGCAAAACTGTCGGAGAACGTGGGAAAACGTCACCGTGGGCGCGGTAAACATTACCATGGTAACAGCGAGCTCCACCCATCAGAGACGTGGCTGTTACCCGGTAGGATTGTGGATCGATATATAATGTTACACTGTGAGATGTTCATATTGGACGTGGCCAAGTCAAATAATGAGGTAAACTAATGACAAAGTAAACACTGTGAACAAAGCGCTCAGGTTTCCGACCGCTCTGAACGCACCGTTTCCAAAGGTTTTTTTCTCCTCTCTGCACGACGTCAGCTGGTCACGCATTTCTTTGTACGCTCATCTGCTCCAAACAAAACTGTGCGTTTCTCCCGACAAAACCAATAAAAACGGTGTGTTTTTATTGTAGCTTTTCATATTTATTTTATTTTATTTTATTTTCCGCAGTTTTCCCAGAGTCGCGCTGCGGTGTCTGTGTCTCCCACAAGCCTGGAGCACGGCAACGACAGTGGGAACAAACTTTTAGAGGAGGCCTCGTAGATCTAACATGAGTGAAGATTCAGCAGCTGGGTCCATTGTTTCTCACCTCAAATTAGTTCAGAAAAACATTTTATGAACTGATGAGGTGAAACCAGTGGAAGTGACGGAGTAAATACAACGGAGCAAAGCTCAAACCCCATTGGCTCAGGGAACCAGGAACTTGTGCTCAAACCCCATTGGCTGAGAACTACTGTAGGGGCTTGGCTTCTCATTCACAACAGTCACACAGGAAACATCCCGTTTTGGAATAGTCCGGGTTTAGAGGCATGTCACAATGGCTTGAATGCACAATCTGAGTGGGATTTCCAGCAAAGACTTCAAAAGCCTGTTTTAGGAACCTCAAAGAGCTATATTAAGCTGTTAAAAAGGAGCATCATTGGTCCCCTTTGTAACAAGGTCGATATCACAGGGACTCGTGGCGTCTACAGGAGCATACACCATCGTTTCACAATCTTGCACCTTGGATTGGTTGCCACATTATGGATGAAAATCAAAATCCTCGATTCTTGATATGAATGGGTTTTTCACTTCCGGAATCTCACTGCAGGGCTTTTCCACTTGTAGCACAGGTGCTCCCTACTGAGAGTTCTAGGATCACCAGCACAAAATTTAGGAGCACCGCTGAAATCGACTTGCAGCGCAACACATTCATTTTATTCCATCTCACCTGAATTGCCGGTGAATGCTTTGGTGATTAATATACACCGTTCAGAAAAAGCAATGTGCTGTTCTATTTTCAAGGAAAAGTCACAATTCTGAGGTAGTTCTTTGACAGAAAAATTGGTTAAAAAAGCTAAATAGCGCATTTTTAAACATAGCAACGCAGGGGTGAGTGGCGAGAGAGCTATCGGGCGCTCCACAACCTTTTTTTATTCATGTTAGATGTCGGATATTTCCTTTTACGTCTCCTTTTGGAACGAAAAAAGTGCTGCGCACAAAGGGCACGCACTGGTTCTCCCAGTTATAACATTTTGGAGCAATGTCTCCAAAAATGGTCACTGAAATCAACTAAATGGTTTCAGTCTGGAGCCCTGCGCTGCGGAGGTCGATTGGTGTCCAATAGCGGCCTCGCCACTAGCTCCATAATCACTCCCGGGTCACCGGGGCTCCAGCATTATCTATCCATCGCTGCCCCGAGCTATTTGTTGTAAAAAGAAAAAAAGAATGTCTGAAACTACACCTTTGGCTGGGAAAAAAAAAATCAAATCATTTCTTTCGTTTTTTCGGAACTGAGGCACTTTCTCCCATCACAGGGCGGAACCTGGGCCCGGCAGAGTGAGTGGAATAATTATGTTTCAACCCGTTCGCTTTGATATATGTTTGCACCAAGGCTTCTTGACTGCGGCAGAAAGAGGAAGAGAAATGGGCTCGAGCTCGACAAGCTTATACCCCGTGCTTTATTAACACATATCACTGTTTAAAGCCACGCCATAAATAATGCATCGCAGTTTTGACAATATGCAACTTGGCCGCTAGCTCGGGGGCAATCAGACGGCAAGGTCCGGCGCTAAGCCTTGGCCCCCGCTGACAACAGAGACCCGGAGCCGTGAATCAATATGTCGACGCTAAGACTTTGAGAGAATTTATGATGCAAGGTGACACCGACGGAGCCCAGTAAAGGTTACTTTTCCAGTAATGCTGGCCGTATTCAAAGGCGCCCAAATACTTCAGGCACAACAAAATGTCAGGCACGAAACAATAGGAAGGAAAGCGCATGGGTCTGCTCCGGTGATGTCCAACCGCTTCTCAAGCTGGGTTTGAACCTTACTATTGTTGAGTGTAGGCCTGTTTTTAATTCCCACGCTAATCTGCTTTTTAGCATTTCACCTCATAGTTTTATTCCTTTTTGTTTTCGTACAATGGGATTTATACCTTAAGTAAAGCACTTTGAATCGCCCTTGATTGTTGTACAAATAAACGGGCCTTGCCTGGGAACATGTAAAAATGACATTCTTAAATACTTTCCTGCTTCAATACTTTCATGAATAAGTTAATTAATCATTGAGTAGTTGTTTACTATATTAGTAGTGCTATTTCAGAACTGCTTATTGTTGATTTTATATATATATATATATATATATATATATATATATGGTGTATAGGCTTGTCATACAGTATTACACCAATGTACTGTACTGGAGTAACATGATTTATAGACTCAAGTTGGTGATTAAACAGAGCTTTCAAATTAAAATGTTTATTTTAACATGAAGATTGACCCTCTACAGTATATAGTATATATAGTATATGTACTGTATATATGTGTACTTTGCACACCATTTCAATTGGTCTGGTGCGGCCATGTTCCTTTGTGAGTTCCCCCCTAGTCAGCATATTATATTTTTCAGTGTCGAAGGGTATTTTTGTTTAAAGAGTGCCGCAAGGGAGAGTTTTCCCCCTCCAACTCCAGGGTCTCCCAGCAGGGGGTTGCCGGGAGCAGTTCCCTGTCAGTTTTTCAAATGTATTTCCATATTTGGGCATTCAGCTGATGCCATTGCCCCGAGCCATTTGCGATGAGCGAGCAAGGTGGCGTTCCAGTGTCTGGCTCAAGGACGCCGCGATCTACACTCGCGGGCGTTTATGGAAACAAATGAGTCGTCCCCAGGAGCCGACCTTTGGCCTTTATGGTCACGGATAAGGATCTCAGTCTAATGGGTTAGCCCTGAAAAAGCGCCGAAGTAAGTAGAGTCGAAGTAAGTAACAGATGAGTAATTAAGTCAGGCGTGGCCAACCACTCCAGCACAAAGAGCCAAAACAAAGAAAACAAACACACGGCACATGAATGCCCGCAACAGCAACACTGACTTATTGGCCTAACGACATCATAACACATAGCATAATCGTTATCCGAGGTCCTGCAGTCTTTGAAAAACGACAATCCTTTTCGGGGCTGGCTTGTACTCAGTTGGGGCCAGAACAGAGATTCACAGACCTAAGTGGAAGCAAACACCAACATTAGCTTCAGCGCAGCCCGTTTGGCACTGGGATAGCTTATCTGTCCGCGGGCACAATTATCCAAAACTCTGTGGTTCCTTCTCTCGAAAACACATTTCGGTCCGTCATCCTCGGAGAGCTCGGTGATGTCCGACGGGGGACGCCGCTTCAGCTCTTCCATAGGATCCCGTTCAGTGGTGAAAGGGCGGACAAGGGATGTGATCCGTGAGCGTTCTCTCTTGTATGCTCTGCTGCAGATTTTCAACGGGCCTTGCACGGCACGCAGCGCTCCCTTTCGACGCCTCACCTGCCTCCCATCCTGCCTTCAACAAGGAGGGAGCATGCGTGAGCTCTCCCTTTTGAAGATGGTCCTGGAAGAGCATGAGTTTCGTGACAAAGGTGAAACCCCTTTGCACCAGCGCAAGCGGCACTTTCACCTTCCCTCGCGGGTCTAGATTCGGTTTGTTCAGGCAACCCCCAATGTGAAATCCACCGGGGTCACGTTGCTCAGGATAGTCATTATTTTTCTTGTCCAGAACCAGCCAACGCATGTTCGCGGTGGAGATGCAGATCGCTGAGATAGGTCCTCATCAAGTTCGGAGATGAGGTTTTCTGAACTGACTGATTTGAGAGCATGAGTGCGAATAAGAAGTTACAAGTTCAAGCACAGGTTTCATGACATGGTCCGAGTTGAGCTTCTCGGACACCCGTCGCCCTCGATGGATGACGCAGTGAGATGTGCGGAAGCCTGGGAAATGGTCGTCAGGCTCACGCGGCCCAGGCACGTTTGCAGATGCCGACACAGCTGGTGCGCCGCCGAGACAATTGCTGTTAGTCTTGATAATCGCAAATTTGCCTTCTCAACACCCATGAGCGTCCCTTCCAGGTTGCTGCCATGGTTCTATCTTTAAACGGCACAATGTCGAGCAGCCGTTCCTTAATTGTGCCATCTTCTGACACGGACCGTACAAATAGTGCCAACTGCGGCTTATCTTGAACGTCAAGAGACTCATCCGACGCAATACCCAAATACCGGCACTCCCTCAAGAGTCGTATACCACCGTGTTTCCATTGAGATGTTAACATCCGATTTTTTTCCGTTCCACGGTGTGCCGCGACGGCTGCAGGTCTGACACTGAGCGCTTCAAACTGTCATTTTTCAGGAGCCGGGATAGCAACATCAACAGCATCTCCGAGGCACGTATTCACAAATGTCTTTTCAGCGGCAGCGATGTTCCAAGCCAGCCGATGCGGTGCCGACATCACCGTCTCTGAGCGCCGGGTAAATCTTCTAAAAGAAAAACAACAAAACAACTCAGAGCCTGCTTCTCTGACCGACGTTTCAACTCTTTTACCTCTTGAAGTTCAGTGCCTTTGGAAAACTCCCGCGGCATGAGGTGAAATGCCCGACCCAGGTTTGAAACCTTAAATGTGAGTCTAGGATATCAAGCAGAAGGGTTTCCCATTTCGGTCTGCAAAAGAAATACAATTCCTCCCATTCCGGTGTACGATTTAGATTTAACATTTAAGATTTAGCATTTATATTAAATATTTAAAATTCACATTTAACATTTTATTTTTTTTTTACATATAAACGTACTATTAACAATTACATATAACATGTTTTTTTCATGAATTTCCGTCTCACATTTGAGCAAAATGAGTTTAAGTGGGGAAAATAACCGAAATATTCAAAATACATCAAATAGAAAATTGTAATATAGGGATAGGGGACCAAGTGGCAGCTTGGTTGGTAGTAGTGATTGTAAATATAAATAAATGGTCAATATACTATACAGAATGAATACGTATGTATACTAGGGGTGGGAATGGTTATGATATGATATCATCGCAGTACTTAATGTTCAGTATTACGATACAATGCTGCGATAAACAGTGATATATTATTAATTTCTCTCTGCTCTGACTGCTGTCAAAAGCTTCAAACGCATGTTATTTTATCAGTTTTGGCGTTGTCTCGATTCTTGCCCTCCGAGTGTCAATACAACATCCTGCGATACTTTACTGCGTTTGTCCTTTCCACCCCCCCCCCCCCCCCCCCCCGATGTATGAGCAGCAAATGACAGGAACCAAATGTTTGAATGAGAACCCGGGTTGGAAAATGTCAAAGCCACCTTTTTAATGAGTGAGCGTCATATCCTCAGTGAACCTCAACCGATGCCCAAATTGTAAAAAAACCTCCATCTTTCAGCGCCAAAGGAGGCTCCCCGGTAATGACCAGCACGGGCAGCGGCGGTGATGGACGAGCGGACGACAGTTTAATTTGAATTTGAGCGATCGAGCCATAATCTGTGCGTTTTGTTGGAGCCGCTGGAGCGAAATGGATCTTTGTTTTGAGCCGCGGCGTCAACCCAGCGTGAAAAGCTGTTATTTGCGTCTCAGCTTCCTCCGCTTTTATGAACATTTACGAGCGGGGGGGCGGAGGAGGGGGGCGTGACCGAACGTAAGCGAAATGCAAATGATATTCAGCGGCCGAGAGGAAGCAGCGACGATGACGTGTCATTTGAGTCAAGTCGCCCAACAACAAGGCGATCGTTAAAAACTGTTGAAGAGTGGACTGATCAGAGGTTGTTATCAGCGATAAGCTCCATCAGCTGTTGTCCTGGCAACCATCATCTGTCCTCTGCATACAAACACATTTAGTCAATTCTGTACACATTGTTTGGGCAACTTTTCTTTTTTTGCGGGGCTGTATTTGTATAATATATACAATATATGAAATATTGATATTATATAAGTAAACAAATAAGTAACAAGCAGCGAAATATTCTAAAATAAACAAGAACATTTTGAAAAATAGGCCATGAACTTTGGACCCCAGCCTTTACAATAAACCTAAAAATGAGCGAAAAGCAAGAAAAATGTAAATAAAATAAAAAATCCAATAAAAGTAAAAAATGTCAAATAAACACCAAACCTCCTTATCAACTATTTAAATATTGCAACAAATAAACAACAACAACAATAATGATGTGTCTTTAAATCATAATTCTATCCATAGTATATATAAATATAAATAAATAAATAAATATATATATATATATATATATATATAAGCAAATTGGTCGATAAGTGAGAACCCGTGTTATTTCACAGTGAGGGGGCCTGGCTGGTATATGTAGTGTATATAGTATATATAGTATATGCATATATAGTATATACAGTATATATAGTGTATATAGTGTATGTGTATATATATATATATATATATATATATATATATATATATATATATATATATAGTATATATAGTGTATATAGTGTATGTGTATATATATATATATATTTATTTATTTATATATATATAGCATATATATTGTATATAGTATATATAGTGTATATAGTATAGTATATATAGTTATATATACTGTATATAGTGTGTATAGTATATTTTGTATAGTGTATAGTGTATATAGTGTATATAGTATATATAGTATATATAGTATATTAAGTTTATATAGTGTATATAATATATATAGCATATAAAGTGTATATAGTGTATATAATATATATTAGTATTAGTAATATTACACTAGGATTAATTAATAATTAGTAATACTATAAATACTAATATATTAGTATTTATAGTATATTATATTTAAAGTATCTATCTATCTATCTATCTATCTATCTTTCTATCTATCTGTCTATCTATCTATCTATCTATCTATCTATCTATCTATCTATCTATCTATCTATCTATCTATCTATCTATCTATCTATCTATCTATCTATCTATCTATCTATCTATCTATCTATCTATCTATCTATCTATCTATCTATCTATCTAACCCTTATTAGGACGCTGGTCACTCACAGTTTTATGGAGTTTTTCAACCCATTTGTCACCTTGTTGTTTATGTTCATGATGTTGCCATAGCGTCCATGATGTTGAGATGATGCACACTGAGGAAGGTGCTCTTTGCTCCCAGGGCGCTGCGGACGATCGGCGAATCAATAAATATTGGAGTTGGAGGAGCAGGAGAAGCGGAGACAGGGATGTTGACTCACAGTGTTTGGAGAAGAGCTGAGCGGCTGTTTACATACTGATCACCTCCTAATGACGCCTCAGATGATTGATAATAACTGATGGATGAGCGGAGGACGGGTTTATTATTATTCATCCAACAATTCAGCACAAGAGAGAGAGAGAGAGACCAAACATCATTAAAACCCCTTTGAACCAGTTGTAAACGAGGGATGATAGAAGATAAATAAAATAGGTCTGTTGACTGTCTGACTAGTGGAGGGCGGTCAGTGAAGATTACAGAACATAAAGAAATGAAATAATATGAAATATGACCAATATGTGTATGTGCCTGTTTTAATGATAATAAAAAAACATAATAATAATAATAATAATAATAATAATAATAATAATAATAATAATAATTATAAATATAGCTGCAAGCAGCAACACACTGGGTCCAGTTTAATCACGTTAGAAATGTATTACAGGTTTCAGGGGTTCAGAGGTTCCTGAATCTTTGCTCTGTGATTATTTGCAGGGACATTTCGAATGAACTGAGGGCCTCTCTCCCACCGCGGATTCTTTCTTTGATCGCTCTCTTTTTGCAGGGTTGGGGCCGCGCCCGGCTCGAGTTGGGAGGAGAGCGAGTTCCAGTTTAAATTGGTGTTTTAGGACGACCCGCCGTGTCAGCACTGGGGGGCCTCATCCCCGCTGCGGGCTGCCGGGCGGAGGAAGCACCGGCGCTCCTGCTGTACGATTGGCTGTTTGTGTCACATGGTTGTTTCTCTGCTCTGTACCATTGGCACATGTTTGAAGTGACCCATTTACAGAGGTTTACAAAGGTAACAGAACTCACAGAAATTTGGTCCTGACTTCTTTCCTTGGATGACATTTTACGACTAATTACAATTTCATGGGATCAATTTTTCCGACGCCTTCCTGGATCATGAATGTATCACTCATTCGCACATTCGGGTGGACTCGACTCGACGTGGTCACAAGTTTCTGTGGATTCATATTTTTTTCATGTTTTTTCAATGATCTGGCAAAGAAATGGGGACCAAAGAGGTCAAATATCAATCAAACAGATCAAAGGTTCCTAAACACATACACACCTAGTTTGTAATGTTGAACCACTACAGAGCGACAGAGACGCACACTGGACACGGTCTGAATGTTCATTCTGAATCAGAACCTGTACATTTATAGTAAAAAATATGATGATGTCATAAAGCGTCTTACTGTAAATCTCATCTCGTTCCAAGTTATAATGATAATAGTAATAATAATAGCATAATAATATTAATTATAGTTACTTTTAGGTTTATTGGGTATTGCCATGT
>NC_137204.1:27428343-27510843 GCF_960531495.2 Zeus faber | reverse complement strand
AGGGGGATGTATGATATATGCATGAGAGGCTTTGCCTGGAGCCGGTGACTTTGCGCCCGGCCTTTGTCCTTGTTTCATTAGTAATTTCCCGCTATTGAAATATTAATTCGGTGTTTTTTAACTAGCAGCCAGGAGCCCCTCCAGTCAGGAAGGTCAAAGACGTTCAACAAATACTAATAGCGCTCAAGCCCCAACTCGAATGTCTTCTTGACTGATTTAGCGGGCACCATGAGAGGTGTGTGCACGCGCGGTTGTGTGTTCAAACGTGAGTCAGCTGGAGAGAGGGAGCGAGGCGCGCACGCTTATTTATGCAATTACTTTGTGAGTGGGTCGGGTTGTCCGCCGTCCGCGGTCCCTTCCATCTCCCGCATATCGTCAATATATCGTCATGGTCTCATGTCAGGGGGGTCTGAGTGGGATCCGGTTTGCTCAACTTCCGACTTTGAGGCGAGCGTCGCCGGGCAAAACGCAGGCCCGCCGGCAGGTGGCGGCGTTGATCGTACGCGTTCTGTATTCAGCTGAAGCGTTTAGCTCGCTGTCAGCCAAATTACTGCGCTGGTTTGGAGAAGTTTTTTTCTTTTCTTTTTTTTTTATGGAATTGATGGAGAAGGTTCCATTAGAGAGAAAATCACAGTTTGAGGAGCCTGCGTTTGGAAAAATGACATTGGCACTCGGATAATATGTGTTATTAGTCATGGCATGAGGGAGCGGACTGTCAATCACAAAACACAAAAAATATGAAAAATTATGACAGCCGGACACTTTAAAGTCGTCCCCGCTGACGCATTAGAGTGACCTGAGTTCAAACTCATTTTTAAGGCCTTGGATATCCTTGGATACCTCTTTATCTGTATTAGACAGACCGGTACGTAGGTAGGTTGGTCGGTAGGTAGGTTGGTAGGTAGGTGCCTAGGTGAGTTGTTTGGTAGTTTGGGAGTTTGGTAGGTGGTACGTAGGAAGATCTTTTAATCCAAACCAGGCAATGGATTAAAAAAATAAAGTGTCCTATGTAATCACCATGATAATATGCATTCTGAATAGGATTTATTATCATATTTCATTTATTATGTTATATACATTTTTTTTTGGGGGGGGGGGGTTCAAAGCTGTTTGCCTGAGTTCAAGAAATATATATGTAAAAAAATCTGTTAAATCAGCCTGAACCAGATAACCCCATAATAAGTGTGAAAAGAGACAGATGCTCAACATGTAAACACCAGGAAAGACAAACAGTGGGAAAATGAGAATACAAAGTTTTTTTGGGTCGCCTGACACACAAAGGCCTCATGGGACAAAGGAAATGAAGGGGGAAGGAGAAAAGGCGGGGCGGGGGGTATAACTGGCATCAAAAAGGAGGAAATTAAAAAGTCACTGTAAACTTGTAAGGGCTTATAAGCCCTTTGTTGAATGGCTCAATTTCAGCAATATGAGCAGATTTTGCAATATGTGATGGCATTTGATGTAAAGGCTCTATGATAATAATAATAATAATAATAATAATAATAATAATAATAATAATAATAATAATAATATTATTATTATTATTATTATTATTATTATTATAATAATGGGTAGTATCTATAGTATTTTAAAAGTATCTGCATTGGCGGATCACAGTTTGAGGTCAGCCGTTAATCCAAAAATAAAATAAGATCTCTCTTCCCGGAGACCAGAGTTGAGCAGCGGGGAGTGGATATATACATAGCACAGATTAAGGGGGCAGGGGAGGGGAGCGGCCATGGAGCTGAAAAAAAAGAGGGGGATGAACCACAGACACAAATCCCGGCATACGCCTTGGCTCGTGGGCACGAGGGAACGACAACCTCCCGGCGAAGGAGAAGTCACCTTGATGAAATGAGCTGTGTTTGAAAAGGGGGTTATGCCTGTTGGGAGGACGTGACGGGGGCTCCGAGCGCTCCGCGCGGCCCTTTTAATTTCCTCCTTTTTGTTGCCGGTTATGCCCCCCCTCCCCCTCCTTTCTCCTTCCTCCTTTATTTCTTCGGTCCCATGCGGCCTTTGTGTGTCAGTCGACCCAAAGTGTAGAATTTTCTCATTTTCTCACCTGCTGGCTCTCCTAGTGTTTACGTTGGGAGAACATCCTCCACATCTAACTGCTATGATTGATATAATAACAATAATGACTACATATTAAGACTAATAATAATACTACTACTACTACTACTACTACTACTAATAATAATAATAATAATTATTATTATTAATATTATTAATATTATTAATATTATTAATATTATTATTAGTAGTAGTATTTTTTTTGATTATAATACAATTTTGATTGTACAGCACCTATTGTAGCTATTGTAATTGTACGTCAGCCCCTAATTATTATTGAAAGAGAAAAAATAACCGAAAATTCTCAGAATTTTTAAGCCTAAAACTATCTGTAAGACCAACGTTGGTCTAACACATGAACACGGCGATGTCTTGTTTGAATCACACTGTCACAAAGACCTCAAGGTTGAAGTTTCATCCAAATCGATCCACACACGGAGCAGATTTTATCCAAAAACTGAACAAATTTTGAGCGATTTTAAGACCAACGAGCCAGTACTCCAGTCCAAAAAAAAGTCAAATGCAGCTAAATTATCATCTGTCATTATCCGTGTCATTAAAACGGCTATGTCAACAGGATATTGTGGTTTAAATTTCACTTCAATTTCGATTTCAATTGGTCCAAATACGCAGCAGATACTAGTGAAAAACCAAACAAATGTGACCGGAAATAGTATTCCTACTTTTACGACACTTCGAAGGTCCGGTTCTAAAAGGAACGAGATGAGATCTACAGTAAGATGCCTTATGACATCATGTCTGGACATCTGGGCGTCCCTGGAAAACACTGAAATGTGGGACTCACTGATGAGCACTTATTGTTATTATTATTATTATTATTATTATTACAAATATAATTTGCATTCTATAATTACTAACTGATATTGTATAATTAATAACTAAATACATAAATTACTAAAAGTAATGAAATACAAAAAAACGTTTTATTATTACTATTATTAGTATTATGTAGGTATTATTATTTTATATACATAAAAATAGCTTTTATATTTTAATTTCTTAGCTTCTATTTAAAAAAAGAAGAACAAATTACAGCCAACTTTCTGGCCTTCAAAGAACAGACAATATTTGCCCTCCCAAACCGACAAAATTAAGTGTTGATAAATGTATATTCTACATATCAGTGTTTATCTCCTCATGTCTTCCATCGTGGTTTCCCAGGGTTCCCACATTTTAGAACCCCTGAACCAAGATCCTGGGGGGGTGGGGTGGGTTGTTTCGTCGAATCAGGAATTGAAATCCATGTCAAATTAAAAAACACTGCTTATATTTGTTTTCTTTGGAGAAACAGTGAACGGGCAGGCGCCCCCGACGTGTCCCCGTGCGGCGTGGGCACAACGCAGCGCTGCCCCGGCCACCGCTCTGGAGCTCCCCGGGGAGGGTCCACTTCCTCTCCGGCATGAGGAGCGGCTGCCGGCTGTTAGTGTGCTGACAGGTCCTGTCGGACGGAGCCGCTGGCAGCCGACGAGGCTCGTGGCTCACTGCCAGGTGCGGGAATTACAGGGGGGACAGGGGGGTCCGGGCCCCCCCCCCCATTCCTGGGACCAACAGAGAGTTGTCCCCGCTCAATATATCATTCTTGACATAACGATATCGTTTTAAAACACTTGTGCAAATTATAGACAAAACAGATAATTTTTAGAGACTGAAGAGATATTCTCATTTAGATTGCGTGTTTATCTTCCTCAGCTTCCCAACTGAATGAAAAGGAGAGCGCATCTGTGCCATCTGCGCCGCGTTGCGCATGGCAGCGTCATCCCGCCCCGCCCCGCTGCGCCCCGCCCCACCTCTCAAACCAAAGTTACACCCTTGCTCACAGCCACGGCGCCTATGACATATACAGCCTTGACAATGATTGATTGATTGATTGATTGATTGATTGACACAGACGGACAAATCCGTGTTGATTTCAGACGCTTTCAGACGGGTGTCACAAAACAGATCGGGTGGTCATTATTCGGTAACGACCTCGCCTGCCCGTTGCCGCCGTCGACCAATGGGAGGCGAGCGTTCCGCAGGGCCGGGAACCGGGACCACGGGACCACGGGACCACGGGATCGGCCGCTGCCTCTCCATCACTGAGAGAATATCTATGCGTCTCTGAGCTATGAATATCAGGAGGGCGTCGGCGGCGCCGTTTGTGTCAGGTGCGGTCGTGTACGACGCCACGTCACCCGACTCTGTTTGCATTAGGGAAGTGGCACATCAGCGGAGTTGTCAGGTTTCGATGCGGCAGTTGCTGCTCCGCCGCTTCCCTTTTTTCTACGTATTTATTTCCAAACCTTCAAAGATCCTTTTTTTTATTTGGAGGGGGCTTTGTTTTTTCTTTCCTTTTCAACCCCGAGTCGCAAAACAACGCGAGTGGCAAACACACAGCGCGATGCGGAGGAAAGGAAATCAAAGCGTTCCCGGCGTCTGGTGCTGTGGGTTCTAAACGCCGGCTCCGCACACTGACGTAGCAGTAAAGAAATGTTTGGCGCTTCGCTGGAGATCCGGCCCTCTGCGAGCGGCGCGCTCAGCCAAAAAAATCCGATTTTCCTCTGTTTTTTTCCGATTCCTCTTTCGCCCGTTTCGCTGAGGCAGCGCGACGAGGCGGAGGAGTGGGTTCCCTCGGCCCCGGGTTGTGAATGGGATTTCTCGCAATGAGTAGTGACCGAGTCTTTCTGCCAGGTCACTTTGCACTCCTGGTGAAAAGTTATAGTAGATGACAAAGATTTGCTCCGTTTTTTCGGTTGTTGGCTCAAGGAGTCAGCTCGGTCGGCTCCGAGTGGTGAACTGAGCTCTCACAGGAATCATGTCATTCCGGTCAAGTTGTTTATCTTGTTGAATAAATCACTTTGGATATGAATTATAGCTTCACATTTGCTTCGCATGAGTTGAGTCCTCAGTAGGTACTTTCCGTTCACGAGTAGAAGACTCACCGCGGGACGTGACTCTCGAGTCGACGTTTCAGAAGGTGGAGCAGGTGGAGCCTCAGTTGAGCCTCAGCTGCATCCGGCTGCAGTCGCCGAGTCGCCGACAGACGACTCTTTGGGCCGAGTGACGACCCCCAAGCTTGAATCGCGGCCTCAAAGCGGCGGGTGCAAGGCCTGTTTGGGTGAGAGACCTCCAGGACCGAGTCACGGGCGGAGGACTCTTTTTGCGTCGCGGATGGAGGGTCCAGTCTCAGCTCGGCCTGTGCGTCTGGGTGAGGTTCGCTCGTGAGTCTCCGTATGACCACCCGTTCAAATCCAAATAGAGGGCCTCCAGGACCATATTCCCAAAAGACGACCCTCCGGGCCTGAAAGGATCCACCGTCGTCTGAGATTCTCAACATGGCGTGAATCAGTATTCCTTTTTCATCTCTATTTTTTTTTCCATCCCATGTTTATGAAGAAGTCACGTATCGATTTCTCCTCCGGATCAAGATGGATTACTTAACCGACTCTTTGACCCGTGAATCCGGAGGCGGCGCCGCGGGGGGGGCGTTGATGCGCGGGGCCCGGCGCCGAGGGGCCGCTGTGTGTCACGTCCCGTCCGCTCGGCGCGACCACCCGATAAAGCCATGATCGCAAAGTCATGGATTTGATCTGATATTTAGTATTTATTTAGTATTCATGTGATTGGATTCAAATTGAGCTGAGATCCTATCATCTGCTATTTGGACGAAAATATAAAAATATACATTTGTACCAATGCATGTATGCCATGACCTGGTATAAAAGCATATGTGCATGTAAATAAAAACAAATCGAGTTTACAGAAATATATAAGTTAATTAAAAATATTATAATGAATGTATATTTGTGTAATATTAGTTATAATTTAATATCTATAAGAACAAATAAAATAAATACAAAAATATTAAACATTAATTAATTATAATATTATAATTATATAGACATGTATTTCACTTATAAAAATAACTTAAATAGCAAATATAACTAATAAAAAATCTGGAATGTAGATAGAAGATCCAGTCACAGTCAAGTAATTTCTAATTTTAATTAATACTTAACTTAAATGAGTAATAATAGGTCCAGACACCATATTTACGTCAATAACAATATAAATCTCGTGTGTGTATAATTTAACTTGGCTTACATACGCAGATTTCAATTTAAAAAACTGCAACGCTTGCCCAGCAAGGACAGAGCACACGAAACACGCCGAAAGGTCCAGCTCGTCATACATCCCATAATATATTTTTTAACGTTTTTGGTTTTTTTTGGATGGAGGATGAATGTTCAGGATCGGTCTTGGAAATGTGGCTCAACTGGCTCAACAAGGTTGTGTCTGGGATGAGCGGTGATGGCTCCGTGGGGCCGCGTGGCTTCCTGTGCCACAAAAATGATGATTCACTACTGTGAAAAGAAATGGAAGGAACGCAACGTCAAAGGTGAAACACCCTCCCCTGGCTGCAGCGCCAGCAGGACATTAAATACATATATACACACATATAAACTCTATATACACACACACAGATATATATATTCTAATAAGTAAGAAGGACATATGTAAACAGCTGAAGGAAAAGTTAAAAACATAATTACAGAGTCCTTCCAAGCATACTAGCATAGGATGCAGAACTGTACATACTACATAGAATACTATGTACTGCATACTACATACTACATGCCATACTATGTACTGCATACTTCATGGCATACTTTGTTTTCCATACTACGGGGCATACTATGTACTACATGGCATACTATGTACATTATACTACTGTGCATACTATGTACTACATGGCATACTATGCATTACATGTTGCATACCATGCACTTTCTACTGTATGGCATACTACGGGTATGTACTACATGGCATACTATGTCCTACATGGCATACTATGTACACCATACTGCAGGGCATACTATATACTGCATACTACATGACATACTATGTACTGCATGGCATACTATTCATTACATGTTGCATACCATGCACTATACAGTATACTACATTGTATACTAAAGGTATGTACTACACGGCATACTATGCATTACAACTAGATGCATACTATGTACTACATACTAGATGCCATACTATGTACTACAGTAGATGCACACTATGTACTACCTGCTAGATGCCATACTATGTACTACAGTACATGCTTGATGCACACTATGTACTAAATGCTAGATGCACACTTTGTACTATATACTAGATGCACACTATGTACTACATAGTAGATGCACACTATGTACTACATGCTAGATGAACACAATGTACTACACGCTAGATGTACACTATATACTACATGCTAGATGCACACTATGTACTACATAGTAGATGCACACTATGTACTACATGCTAGATGGCATACTAAGTACTACATTATTAATCAATATTTCCTGCAGCTAAATCTGGTGCAGTTCCATCTTTCTGATGATGTGAAATTAAACTAGGAGTCATACAAATAAAACACATGAATAACAATATGTACAACTTGTGTTATTGTGTTATTTTACAACTCAGACTGAAGTATATTTCAATTCATGTGCAATTCATCTGGAGCCTTTGAAATGGGTTCTTCTTCGCTCATTGGATTTCCAGACGTTCCGCGATGCTGACGGTGATGTCGACATCAAACAAACCCAGAAATAGAAGGAGAGATGAGAAAAACAGATGTAATGTTAGTTCTGTTCAATTAAATCACAGCACAGTGTTCCCCCTCACGTCAGAGCAGACATCACAAGGTATGTCCTCCGCTCACTCTGAATTACCTTCTTTTTCCCACTTTAGGTTACTGTACGGAAATGTACTGGAAACGTTTGTTGAGCAGGGACGAGCCCTAAAGCGACATTTTTGATAATTTTTTTAGTACCTTATTGTTGTTCGTATTTCATTATATTTTTGATTTTTTTGTCAGCCAATAAGCACAAGCAGAGAAGCTCCTTTATGATTTTTATTTCATTTTATACACTCATCTTTATTATGATTATGATGATAGATTATTATTATTATTATTATCATCATTATTATTATTATTATTATTATTATTATTATTATTATTATTATCATTATTATTATTATTATTATTATTATTATTTATTTTTTTGTATTTCATGTATGCTACAAAAAAGAAAGAGGTAAAAGGAATTCTCATTATTGGATTCCCTGCCTATGTATGCATAAGTGCATTTATTTGAACAAACAAACAAATAAACACATGAACAAATAACCAATTAAAGTAATTGATTAATAAATACACTAATAAATAAAAAAGACGGATAAATAAAATAATAAATATATAATTTGAATACATTTGAATAAAAACAATGAATCTAAAAACATGAAATGCATACATTTAAAAGACCACCACACAAGGATCTCGTGGTCGAAGAAGTCCCCCGTGACCCCCGGACCCCCTGACCCCGTGACCCCCGGATCCCCGGACCCCCTCCCGTGGTCCCCGCTGCGGCTTTCACCTCTGGGGACCTTATTCGTCACCGGGTCACCACACACACTGCAACCCCGGGCTGAGCGGACTTCTGTGCCCCTGCCAGAACTTGTCCTGATTAATTAACTATCAGCAGAGGCCACATCCAGCCACCCCGGGCAAGGAAAGAGAGAGGGGTGGAGGAGGGGTGGAGGAGGGGACGAGAGGGGGGTGAATAAGCAGAATGAGAAAGAGAGAGAGAGAGAGATGGAGAGAGAAGGGGGGGGGGGTGGAGAGAGGGGTGAGTAAACACGATGAGAGAGAGAGAGAGAGAGAGATTAGGTCATGTTCAAGGCTTGAAGCTGGCAGTGGTATCCAGAGCAGCTTGTAGTCACAGCAGGAAATAAAAAATAAAATAAAATAAAATGAAAAGAAGTCAACATTAATAAAGGGCGGAGATTTCCAAAATACCCAAAATGTCACATACAGGAGTGAGGGGTACGATGGTGAGGAGAGAGAGAGAGAGAGAGAGAGGGAGCAATGTTACACCACACATTTTAATTTTTCGGTTATCTTCACTTCCACGTCCTGTTAGATATTTAATTTAAATATTTGAGCTTATCCTTCAATTGAACTCATATTTTTCAGTGCAACATAACTAATTTTCCTGATTTTACTTCATATTATTTTACGTAATATTACACGAGTTTCCATATATAAATAAAACAACAATCCTTTTGACTCTTAAGACAATTCAACCCGCCCCCCCCCTTCCTCCTAACGATGGTGAGCAAAGTCCAGATTTTTTGCTTTTGTTGCTACCCCGCCGATCTCATCCGAGTGGCGTTTCCAGGGCCCGACCGAGAGACACAGGCGGAGATGTTGCAAACGCACCAGTTTATTGCAGAGAGTGGCAAGCTCTGTTCAAGCCCTGATTGCTCTGACGAGCAACAGGCCTGCGGCCGCCCTGATCCCGGGGCCCAATAGACCCAAGACGGGTGTGGCTGCTATGACGGGGAGCCGACCGGGAGCCAAGTCGACTGAAACAAACTAAATGCAAAAAATAGCACGGCTACTTCCTCCTGCTCTTTGCATGTCATCTTTGTTTACTCCAGAGTCATGTTTGACAGTGAGAGATTTGTGATATTTGGGGTTTTGAGCGCAGCGACTCTTTGGTTGGTGGTGAATGGAATGTGTTGGTGTGTGCTGCTGCTGTTGTTGTGAAGTCGCTGCTCTCCACACACGATGGGAGCAAACGTGTTCAAGTTGGATCATGGTGTGTGCTTGTGTGTCGGCTCTCTCACATTCTCAACATCTCAGATCTGCAAAGTCTTGTAGTGCGGGGAGAGACAAGAACGTTGCTCTGATTCCAGTTCCCATCATCCCTCCAGACACACTCCTCACATTCTTATTCTTTTTCTGTTTTCATGAAGCAGTGGTGCTATTGTTGGTGGTGGTAGTGGTGGTGGTAGTGTTGGTGGTGGTGGTGGTGTTGTTGGTCGTGATGCTATCTGTGGTGGCGTTGGTGGTGGGGATGGTTCTGGATGTAGTGTTGGTGGTAGTGCTGCTGGTGGTGTTGTTGGTGGTTGTGTTGGTGTTGGTGTTGGTGGTGATGGTGGTGATGGTGTCTGTGGTGGTGTTGGCAGTGGTGGTGGTGGTGTTGGTGGTGGAGTTGGTGATGGCGGTGGTGGTGTCGGTGGTGGAGTTGTTGATGCTGGTGGTGGTGGTGGTGGTGTTGAATTCAGTGGTGGTGTTGGCGGTGTTGGTGTTGGTGGTGGAGGAGGGGGTTCAAGTCAAACAAAACATGGCCCCTGACATTTGGGGAGCTTCCTCCCTTCTGGCACAGTGCAGCCTTGGAGTCATCACTTTGGCTTATTTTAGTTCCTATAGAGACGCTGAAGCACCATTTGCATGTGATTATCTCCATCAGCTCATTGTCAGCGAGCCGTGCACCGTCAGGCTCGTTGTGAAGGCGCAATATGCTGCGAGTCACCACTGTTTTCGATTATCATGGTCAGTGGCGTACATGAGCATCCACCCTAATTACACAGCACAGCACAGCAGTAGTGACAACAGAGTCCCGTCTACTTACCCGTACTGTTGTGCTGTTACGCTTCCATTTGTTCCGTTTCCTTAGATGTAGTTAATTTTACCTGATGGTGTGAACCTCCGCCCTCGAAAGGACCACACACAATGCATGTGTATCACTTTTATCGAAGGGTTCCGGCATTTTATTCCAATTTGGGACGTCTGGGTTGTTTCTGCTCATAGAAAATGATGAAGAGCAAACAGAACTGGATGATGGACGGACAGAGCGACGGATGGAGGGATGGATGAATTAATGGATGGATGGATTAATTAATGGATGAATGGATGGAGGGATGGATGGATTAATTACTAGATGGAGGGATGGAGGGATGGATGGTTTTATTAGCGGATGGATGGATGATGGATGGAGGGAGGGAGAGAGAGGGGTAGGGAGGGGGGGAGGGAGGAATAGATGGATGGATAGAGGGGGAGGGAGGGAGAGAGGGAGGGATGGATGGATGATAGATGGAGGGATGGCTGGCTGGATGGCTGGATAGATTAATGGCTTAATTAATGGGTGGAGGGATGGATTGATAAATGAATGGATGGATGGAGGGAGGGAGGAATAGATGGATGGAGGGGGGAGGGAGAGAGGGTGGGATGGCTGGATAGATGGAGGGATGGCTGGATGGATGGATGGATGGATGGATAAATTGATAGGTGGAGGGATGGATGGATGGAGAGAGAATATCATTAGATTATTACTGAGGTTTATGTTTCATATTTATTTATACAGTCCTGTTGTTTAGCCTGAACTTTGAAACCTCATCTCTGTGATGACGCGGCTCCGCGTGTTTGGAGTTTCATTTCTTTTCTTTTATCTCACGTTTCAGTTCCTTGTGTTTGAAATTAACTGTACAAACTCACCTTCTTTGCAAAGTACACAGTTCAAAATTTCCGTCTCAAACGCTAACAGCTGCACATCCGGTTACAGGGTTCACGCCTCGAAAAAAGGTGCGAAATGGTTCCCCGTTTGAGCCGCGTTTCCACCCCAAGAGCCCGGAACATTTAGTCCCGGGAATGTTTTTCCACGAGCCGAACGGTTCCTTCAGCCCGGTGGGAAACCCAACCGACGAAGGGAACCGGGAGCCACGGGGAACAAGGTCAACCCCTGAAAATCCCAGTGTTTACCTGGTTTGGGGTGAAGGGCGTTCCAGTCGAGTCGATTTGTGGTCTGTGGCTTTTTTCCCAATTAATAAAATGCTGTGACTGCTCGACCAGCGCTGTGAGCCCAGCCCCCACGGTTCCTGTACTTTCAATAAGTACCACCCCGCCCACTTCCGAGCTGGGACTTTTTGGTCCCCGGAATAATGTCCCCTAAACCTAATTTCGACCCTGGTCCCTGCGGTGCCGACTCACCGAGTTCCTCCAAAAGTTCCCAGTTCCCGGGGTTAGTTTCCGCGGTGGGATTAGTTCCTGTAACTTGATGGAAAAGCTTGGTTTTGTTCCTGGTCCCCAAAAAAAGGGGACAGGAACCATTGGAGCCATTCGGAAATGACAGAAAACAACTGATTCAACGCTCGCTGCTCGTACAGACGCCAGGACCCCGAATTCTGAGACCCACGGACCCAAGACAACGTGTCCCCTCCTCCCATGACACCCACACTTCCTTGAAGAAACCGGGATCTCTTTTGGGGGCCGCTAAGGTTCTAGTTGCACAAGGTCCAAAAAAAGGTCCAGGAACAGGGGTCTAAAACCACAGGCCTGGGGGCCACATCTGGACCACGAGACGATTTAATGCTGATAATATCTTTGATGAAACTATTTTTTTTCAAATCACAATGCGGTGGAACCTGGCATTACGAGTGTACCAGTTAACGAGTAATGTGTTCCATGAGCCGAGGATTGTGTGAACTTTTGTCTTGTTTTACGAGTGGAAATACACATTAGGAGCGAGGTTCATAAAGCGACCGCTGGGCTCGCCCACGCTCTCCTGACGAGCGTGGCCACCGCTCACTCGGTTCACCCGGATATCTCGTTGTGGCAGCATCCCTGTTGTTGTTTCCCAGTGATTTTCTTTTAGTTTTGTGGGTTTTTTGGAAAAAGGAACGCGTGTAGTGTAACTACAACTTTTCTGTTTTAAAACCCATAAAAAAGTTTAAAAAAAAATGTGGGTGATTTTTGGGTGGTTTTTGGGTGGTTTTTGGGACTTGGAACGATTAATTATATTTCAGTTAATTTCAATGGGGAAAATTCATTTGTAAAACGAGCATATCGTAAAACGAGCTTGGTCATGGAACGAATTAAACTCATAATGCAAGGTTCCGATGTACTTCATTAATCCACACAAATGTACTTAATGTTTTGAAAATATAAACCAGAATTTGATCGATCATAAGAGAGCATTTTTGAACAGGATTACGATGCAATTACAAACTAAACAAAAAACAAAACAAAAATAAATCAAAAATCAATAAATAAATACATAAAACGTCCTCTGTAGGAGCTCCTCTGGCTTCCCCTTCTACACGGCATCCGGACAAAACAGTAAATGAAAAAAAATATAGATATAAACTAAATAAAACAAAACAAAACCAAAATCAAAATAAAAAAATAAAATAAAATAAAATAAAACAAAACAAAAAAACTAAAACAAAAGAAAAGAAAAAACAACACAAAACCAAGAAAAACAAAACAAAACAAAATAAACAAAAATAAATAAATACAACAAAGCGGAGCAAAACCAAACAAACAGCCCAGTTTTCCCTTGGCCCCTCAAAGAAGACAACCTGTCCAGTGGCCCCCAGGTCATTTGAGTTTTGAGAGGGTTCCACGTTTAGCTCCCGAGGACGCCGCGAAGAAGGGAGGGAAGCCGGAGGAGGTCCTGCGGAGGTCGGCCATCCATCAGCCCCGGGGGCTTTGTTCTCCTCCTCTCGTCGTCCTTTCTGCTTCGCGGGACGCGCTGCATGAGCGCCCAACCTCTGTCCCGGTCGCTCATTGAGACGCCCCAGCCGCCGCCTAGAAAGAGGTGTTTTACGAGGGGGAGCTCTGCGGCGACGTCAGTGATTGGCCGCAGCCTCCGGGGCGGGGCTCGTTCCCACTCGTGCGGCATCACGGAGCGGGAGGAAAGAAGGATCTTCATCGAAGCCGACGCCGCCGGACACCAAAGCCAGCGCGCCTCCCAACGTACAGCCATCAATTAAATGAAGAGTCGATGCGGCTTTTACCTTTTTGATCGGGCATTTGCCGCACACGCGGGGGGAGGCCTCCTGACGGGTGCAGCTCTTACGTCTACGTCTGGAAACCGCGTCTTGTCTCATATTTTCTCGCTTTCTTTGTCGTTTCGTTATTTGTCGCCGTTTCCAGCTTCCGTCGCGCTCGGAGGGGGAAGGTTTGGACAACGCCGCATTTCATCCCCCGGCGTGCGAGGGGCGACGCTATAGTGCGTGCACATAATATACGGCGCGCTGAACACATGGGGTCCCGCGAGGCCTGGTCGGCAGATGAATGGCAGCCATTATGACTCGCTGGGGTCGCTCCTGTCTGCCTTGCCCCGGCGTTTTCCCACTGAGGCGGGGCTTCCACCGCCGCCGCCAAGTACTTCTCTCTGGAAGAGCCGCCGCAAATTAAATCGGCGCCCGGCAGCGTTCCGGGACAGATAGAACAGAGACTCTGTCCGTGTTCGCGAAAGGGAAACGTCCCTCCGGGACCTCGGGGACCTCGGGGACCTCCGGGAAGCGATGCAGGGAGTAGAAACGTGCGCATACCAATCTCAGAAAGAGTTAAAAAGATGTTTGTTTTGATTAAAAAACCAAAGACGTACGTTATGTCGCGGGAATAGCTGCAAAGAGGCAGAATTTAAGGCATAATATGCAAAAACAAAACAGCTTTTCATAAGTAAGCATTTTCAAAATAGCATAGAAGACATATTCCTCTACAATGGGTTAAAAAAAAAAGTATATCTCAAATATGTACTCGTTACGCTTTATATCATATCTATGTATATATTCTATATACAGTTGTGTAGTCATGTATTTTGTGTAATTTTTCTAGGTCAAAGTTGAATTGTTTGAATACTCCAATGCATAGTAAATCAAATTATAACTATATTATACTATATATACTGTATTATAACTCTCTCTCTCCCTCTCTCTTTCTCTCTCTCTTTCTCTCTCTCTCTCTCTCTCTCTTTCTCTCTCTCTCTCTCTCTCTCTCTCACTCTCTATCATTGTGAGTATCCGTGCATTTCTAGGTTCCTAGTATAGGACAGTATATGTCCTGAATGGTACATTAAATTATTTTAATAAAAATAAAAATGACCAAATACAGTTTACACAAAAAGGTGGAAAAAGACAAACACAGAATTAGTCAAACACACAACAATATGTACTATGCACAGGATAAGATACGAAGATAATTTATCCTGTGCATAGAATCGCATTTTGGATGTTTGTATTTCTGTATACAGTATATGATAATTTCAGCTATTTGTACTTTTTGGCTTTACTTTTTCCTTTTTCCCAAGTTTTTTTTTTTACTTAACTTTTTAATTAGATTAAATTAAATTTAAATGTATCACTCTCCATTTTTTTTTGACCGTTTTTTTTTTTATTCGGTGGAATGCACCAAACCCTAACAGAATAAATTTAAAGTTCATTTCAATGTACCTGATGGATTAAACTGATTCTGGTTTGTGATTATTTCAGTTAGCACAAGACGAGCATCATCATCTCCTCTGCGCTGCTGGACGCTGAACGCCTCCCGCCCCGGGCTGTCCCTGGCTGCACACTTTTTAGGTGGTCGCCTCGGGCCTGTAATTAGCCACCCAACGTCTTGGCCCATCCTGCTATTTTTCCAGCGCGTGTAACTTGCTAAATCCTGATCAATCCGGCCAAAATTGTTAATGGCTTGTGACTTGTACAGGGAGGACCACCGTGGCAACCACCACGTCCTGGACAGCCACAGAAAATATGGCTTTGATGGATGACTTCATGGGGTTTTTGGGCTAGCATGGCGGCTCGCACTGTTGCTATTGACAATATCGGTTTTTTTCAGGAAGATCACTAATTATAATTGTTTTTTTCTTTTTTGTAGTTTTTGTGTTATCTTTCAGGTAATATTGGTTGTTTGTCATTATGTTTAGATTTATAAAGTTAACTGCTTTGCCTTATTGCAACAGGAGAATATGCCTGTTCTCCAGGTGGGTTTCTTTCCAACTCTTAAAGCAATGCATGTGAGGGTTGGACTCTGCTGCCGATGCCCCTGAGCAAAGATCACACGGAAAAAAAGACATACTATAAGATAAGAGATCAGAGATTCGATATGATAAGAAAAAATACAAGTGATAATAGATAAGAGATACAACAAGAGATAACATAAGAGATAAGCAGCCACAATAAGCAAACAATAGTTAATTGGCCCAGGATCAGGGTGGCTGTACGCCTGTTGCTCATCAGAGAAATCAACGAGCAACAGGTAAAACGCCCGTCCCCACACACGAAGGAGGAGCCCTTGTCCTGGCATGTTTTTCATCTGCTCCTGGTGTGTTACATCTTGACCACGCTCTGCAATAAACTGGGACGTCTCAAAAAAAGAAAAAGATCAGATCAGATAAGATATGAGATAACAAACGATAAGAGACACATGAGATAAAAAAAGATACGATAAAAGAAGAGGTACGATAAAAGACAAGATAGGAAAAATGAGATGAGATAAGAGATTAGAGAAAAGATAAGATAAGACTTTATTCATCCCCGGAGGGAAATTCAGGATTCATACAATTTCACCAAAACAGCAGCACACACTAACAGATTCCATTGACCGGCAACCAGAGTCCTAATCCCACGAACCTAAATATTCACCGCGTTTCACATTTTCCAGGACGGACTTCGGAGCAGATGGGCGGGGGAAGAAGAAAACGCTGGTACCTCACACCGCAGGGAAATCAGGCTCAATGATCTGTAGAAGCTGCAAAACATTTGGACCCCGCTCACCATCGCTGGAGGGACGGAAGGAAGGAAGGGCGGAGTCTGGCCCCAAAAACCGGCTTGGTTGTCCTGCAGTGTGAACCCCGCTTGAGAACCAGTTCCAATTCTGACGACGGGTTGTAACAGGTGCAAACAGGAGCAGGAGAACAATCACAGGATCGTGGCACAAAACCCGGACCTCCATCTGGGGGAGTCAGTGGGCGCGGGGCCGGCGCGAGGGGGCTCCAGCGGAGAGGCCGGAGGAAAGATCCCCGATTCGTTAGAGCTCTTCCGGAGCCGAACCCGGCGAAAGCTCAAGGGTTCTCCGGCAGTCGGTCGGTCGGTCAGTCTGCAGGGTGTGGGGCGGAGGTGGGCGGAGGTGGAGAAGCACCTCCCCCGGGGCTCCCGGAGTATCAGATCATCCCATCAGGTGAACCCACTCAACGCGTGTCCGTCGGCGGGTGGGGAAGGCGGCTTCCACCGCCCCCTCCGTCGCCACGGGGAACCCCGACCAGTCTCCTAGAAGCTGGTGATTCGCAAACGATTCGTTTCTAGCGTACAAGCGGCTTGAATGATTCCGGAACCTCGAGTCACTCTGACTCCCGGCTCCCAGCGATTACTGTGGATGGAGTTAATGTGGGAAAAGGTTGAAGCCGTTTGGTATCATGCATAGAGAACGCATTCTTCCAAAATAAATAGTGTTGACAGAATTTAACTATTCTTGAGCCGAACCAGCTGAAGGGTGGGAAAAATTTTACAAATCTTTTTCACTAGGTGACCCGTGAAGAGCCGAATCTCCCAAAAAAAGAGCCGTACTTTTCTGCACGGCTATAGACAGACAGTTCCCGGGGGAACGAGGATGGTGACTGAAGGGAGATCAGGACGTAGAGGCCGGTGTCGAACTGACTGAAAGCTCTCACGCATGAAGAAACGGAATCTCCAGCAAAGATCACGACTCACTGGCGCTTCCGGTGCTTCCGACTCTCGTTGAATAAACCAACTGAATAAAACGGACCGGAGAGCCGGAAAAAATGTAACTTCGCTTTTGTGCGTTTTTTACTGAGTTGCACGTATGGAGCCGAATCCTCCCCCCCAGGAAAAGAGTCTTACTTTTTCGCTTTCACTATTACAGGCAAACCTGCGGGGGCGATGGACGCTGAATGGAGATCCAGACCCAACTGTTCCCGGTCCCCGCTCACAGCGCTGGGAGGGAGGGAGGCGGGCGGGGCCCGGAAAAAGTCAAGGTGATCGCTCACCGCCGGCAGCTTGACATTCAGCGCCGCCAGACATCTCAAACACCTCATGTCGGGTTTCTCAACCTCCAGATCCCGTCCGGGTCGTGCACCGGCGGGTAGAGCAAAACTAGGGGTCGAGGGGCGGCGGAAATTGAAAAAATCTTTTTGACGGAGCCACACGTCAAGAGCCGAATCCCCCAAAAAGAGCTGGATTTTGAATCACGTCTCGTGACTCTGGCCGAACCTCCAGCCGAATCAATGAAATGGAACGGACGCCTCTTTTTACCGAGCCATCACTCGTTAAGAGGCGGCTCCAGAAAAAAGGAGCACAACCTTTCATCAGGACCGGTGACTCGTTGGATAAAGAACCAAATCAAACGAACAAAACGCCTGAAAAAATGGAACAAATCCTTTTCTTTCTTTTTTTTTTTACCGAGTCATCCGTCAAACGCCGAACCCACAAAAAGAGCCAAAGTTTTTCCTCACGTCGTCGTCCGACTCTCGTTGAATCACCGACTGAATAAAAGAAAGCAGCGCCGGACAAAGAACTTGAGAGATCGCGCCACGCCTAAAGGGCAGAATCCCAGCCCCAAAATTAAAAAAAACAAAACGTACTTTGTCGCTTTCACTATTACAGGCAAACCTGCGGGGGCGATGGACGCTGAACGGAGATCCAGACCCAACTGATCCCGGTCCCCGCTCACGGCGCTGGGAGGGAGGGAGGGAGGGAGGGGGGCGGGGCCCGGAAAAAGTCAAGGTGATCGCTCACCGCCGGCAGCTTGACATTCAGCGCCGCCAGACATCTCAAACACCTCATGTCGGGTTTCTCAACCTCCAGATCCCGTCCGGGTCGTGCACCGGCGCGTCCCGGCCCGACGGGGCCGGGGCCCGTTCACGGTGAGGGCTTCAGGCACGGTCGGTCAGGTCCTTGTTGTTGTTGTTGTTGTTGTTTGTTGTTTGCTGTTTGTTGATGTTGTTGTTGTTGTTTGTTGTAGGGCTGTGGGTAAGGCCTGCACTGGATCATTAGGAGCTCAGTCAACAACACACACACACACACACACACACACACACACACACACACACACGCGCCCGCGCACACACACACAGCTGCTGGATGCTATGTGTGTGGAGCTGCCTCCTGCTGGATCTTCTGGAGGGAAGAGGACACCACATGGCAGCTGTGCGGTTTAATTTCATGTCCTGTGAGCAGTCAGTGAAACGTTGACTTCCTTTTTTTTTTTTTTTTTTTTTCCTTCGTTTGTTTCATCCAGTTTTTTGATTCGACGAGCCTCAGAAGCAGCCGTGAAAAGTTTGGCTCTTTTCCGGGCGGCTCATTACGGGTATCGACTCACTAAATAAATAAATAAAACATTTTCATGTTTTTTTTTTTTCTTTTTCTCCCCGATTCGTCGTTCCTTTCATTCAGACGGTTCAGAAGAGTCGGTTCGGCTCTGAGTTGCAAACGGAATTCTCACAAGAATCATTTCATTCTGTTCAAATTATTCATTTTTTGGTGGAAGGCAACGAGTAAATCAGTCCCGTTATGAATGATGCCAACATGTCGTGGGCTGGTACTGGCTTCCTCCAGGTTCCTCAAACTGGGACCTGGAGACACCGTCATGGTCAGATGACTGAAATGAATTGGGCAGAGATGGGATTCCAGTTTGGTTTCATTTATAATTGAGTTGGGGACAGTTAGGGGGGAGGAAGGAAATAACACAAACATAATTCACATTAATGATCATATTTATCGATTCCAATAATCGTATTCTAAATAATGAAGGTCATAATAGCAATCAACACCATTGACCGTCATAATTAAGGAAATATTATCATCACAATGATTTAGGCAATATAATTATCATATTACATCATATAAACATATTTACAATAGGTAAATAACAGAACAAATATGTAGTTAGGAACAAATAAGTAAATATAGTTATATAATTCACATTAATGATCATATTGATCAATGCCATAATCTATTCTAAATAAGGTAGTACTATCAATAATAGGAATCATCACAATCGATAATTATTATTCTGGAAATATGATCACAATACGTAAAGATATTTATATAATAAATCATTCATATGTCAAATGATAGTCAAATAAATATGTTGAATGGCGTGCTGTGGCTTTAAAAGTTTAAGAGGGGAATTCAAATAAAAAATACAAATAGCTGGTTCATAGTATATACAGGAT
Organism: Zeus faber; assembly: GCF_960531495.2. NCBI lineage: Eukaryota > Metazoa > Chordata > Actinopteri > Zeiformes > Zeidae > Zeus > Zeus faber. Next base: position 27,490,948 of record NC_137204.1, on the reverse strand, counting down.
ATATACAGTAATATAGTGATATATTCCTGCCCTATTCCTGGGGTTTCATATATTCTGAAGTGATTTAAATTCCAGGTAATTATTCGGAATCAGGCCTAGTACGCTTACACATGCAAGGAATTTGAGTGTTTTCAGGATAAATACCAATCAATACAGTATAATAAATCCATCTTTACATTTTAAAACCGTATTAATTGTGAACACAAAGTGTTAGAGCAGAGAGAAGCAGCCTCACAGAAGTACTTGTATTGTGGGGCAGTGGATGGATGGCGTTCTTCCTGGTGTCTGTGAGCATATTAATACATAGTATTTTTCAACAAACAATTTGCCTCATTAGACCAACAAATGTGATTTATGGCCGCTACAGAATTAGCTTTTTGTGTTGTTCGGTCTGACCGAGGGAGCCGTGATAGACCGGGAGGCTAAGACTTCCACATACATCATCCTAACACAACACGCTGTTAAACAAAGAACCTTAAAGTGGCTGGATAACTCACAATAAACAGCTTGTTTTCCCGCAGATAAGCCGTGCGACATGTTATCAGCATCATCTGGGTCACTGCTCTGGTTTCATCCATTTCACTGACTTTCTATGTAGGACGCCGTCTGACTGGAAGTTGGGGGATTTCTTAAAGAAAACAAACTATCTCGCGCACATGGAACAGCTTGGTAATTAGCTGAATGACTTACTGTGAAGTCGTGCACGTTGTTTTTGGGAGGTTTTACTGAGGCTTTCACCTTGAAACCTCCCCTGCTGATATGTAGGGTACAATGCATCTATATCAGTCTGTTCGTTTCAATTAAAACATCCAACATCATTTCATTTCAAATTCCTTCTACTGTTGGAAGCCAAATGATCTCCATTTTAAAATACAATTTATTGCAGTGTAGGACGTGGACAAATTTGTTGGTACCCTTACAGCTCATTGAAACAATGCTTCATTCCTCCTGAAACGTGATGAAATTAAAACAAATTTTCTCATGTATAGCGGCATGCTTTGCTATGTCATAGAGTAAAGCAAAGAAACTGTGAAAAGAGATTAATTATTGCTAAAGAGATCAATTATATTCCAAAATGGCTCGGACAGACTTGTTGGTCCCCCTTAGAAAAGATTAGAAATAATTGGATTATAGTGACATTTCAAACTAACTGTTTTCTTCAATTGGTATCACACGTCTTCAATCTTATCATCAGTCATTTAGCCTATTTAAATGCAGAAAAGAAAAAGGAGAGAGTTGTCTGAGGAGATCAGAAAGAAATTAGGGGTTTAGTGTCTTGCCCAAGGACACTACAGCATGCTAGCAGAAGGAGCCTGGGATAAAACAAGCAACCTTTAAGTTACTAGACGAACCAGCTCTACCTCCTGAACTACCATCCCCTACCCCTATGATAGAGAAGCATGTTAAAGCTGAAGGCTATAAGACCATCTCCAAGCAGATGGATGTCCCTGTGACTACAGTTGCAAATATTATTAAGGAGTTTAAGGTCCATGGGACTGTAGCCAACCTCCCTGGACGGGGCCGCAAGAGGAAAATCGACCCCGGAATGAACAGAAGGATAGTGCGAATGGCAGAAACAGAGCCAAGGACAACTTCCAAAGAGGTACAAGCTGAACTCCAAGGTCAAAGTGCATCAGTGTCCGATCCTGCCATCCGGTGCTTTTTGAGTGACAGCGGGCTCCATGGAAGAAGACCCAGGAGGACTCCACGTTTGAAAGAAAAACATACAAAAGCCAGACTGGAATTTGCTGGAAATGCATACTGACAAGCCACAATGCTTCTGGGAGAATGTCCTTGAGACAGATGAGTCAAAACTGGAGCTTTTTGGCAAGTCACATCAGCTCTATGTTCACAGACGAGAAAATTAAGCTTTCAAAGAAAAGAGCACCAAACCTACTGTGAAACATGGAGGAGGCTGGGTTATGCTCATTACAACAACAATGAAATCTCAAGACTATCGAGGCATTCTGAAGCGAAACGTACTGCCCAGTGTCAGAAAGCTCTGTGCCGTCGCAGGTCATGGGTCCTCCAACAGGATAATGACCCAAAACACACATTTAAAAGCACCAAGAACGGATAAGAACAAAACATTGGACTCTTCTGAAGTGGCCTTCTATGAGCCCTGATCTAAATCCTATCCAACATCTATGGAAAGAGCTGAAACATGCAGTCTGGAGAAGGCCCCCCTCAAACCAAACCAAAAATCAAAAGCAAAGTCTGATTCATATTAAATATGGAATAAAAAATGAATGACGCCAATGACTTTTGTGAATTTCAAGTTATTTTAGAGAAAATTGTGTGTTCTTTTTTCTTTGAAGGGTACCAACAAATTTGTCGAGGCCATTTTAGAATATAATTGATGTCTTTAGCGATTATTAATCTCTTTTTACAGTTTCTTTGCTTTACTCTATGACATACTAAAGGCATGCAGGTATACATGAGAAAATTGCTTTTAATTTCATCACTTTTCAGGAGGAATGAAGCATTGTTTCAATGAGCTGTAAGGGTACCAAATAATTTGTCCACGTCAATAAACTGCACTGTACTGTGATAGTGATAATGAGGTTATATTCAGAACATGAGGCACATTGCTTCGGGAAAATATTGCTGACACTACGGTTACTCAATCAGAATCCCTTTATACATCAAATGTGTTTCCACCAGGGGCACATGGCTTTCCGAAATTAAAGCCATCATTTGTAGATTCCTGGTGGCCATTTGTAGGTCAATGTGTAGCCCTGCCCACAACAATGCAAATGAATACAAAGTACAGGCCAAGCTAAATAGAAATTCAAAATACACACTCAATGTATACTTTTTTCCCTCCAGTGTTTCACTTATTTTCGGGAAGTTCCCTTCATGTGAAAATCTCTTGCAATATTATTTGATCATATAATGGAATTTTATGTCAGATATTATATATTATTACTATATATTATACATATATATATAATATATATACTATATATTAAAAAATATAAGCTATTATATGACTCATGAGTTGATCAACAGTTCTCTTTGATGCGAGGGCATAGTCTCCGGGTCACCATGGAAACGCTGCCCAGCCTCCCGACCGGGTGATTAAGAAAGGGACTCAAATAAAAACGAAAAGAAAACAATCAAATGTAATATATATATATATATATATAAATATATATATTTAATTCAGAAAATCTTTCAAAATTGGAAGATTAATCCATAAAAAATTACAAAATGTGGGTTGAGTAGCTCTAATATTGTAGGTTTCTATGGTGCATATATCATTAGTAAAAGTAAAGTAAAATTTCCCATGAAGTAAAAATGAGCCCAGGCGACATGCTCCGCCCATGCATTGTGTCCATCCCTGCTCTTTGAGTTTTAACATAAGATACAAGAACACTTCATCCGATCTTATCTCGCCGAGGGAGAAGAGACAAGTGCCGCTCTACCCTGAGCAAACTGGACCCGGAGAGTCGTCGATACTTTCTGGGATTGAACCGATACGTCTACAACTTGTTTCATTGTTGTGTCTCTTTATCAGTTAAAAAAAACAAACCACCGCCTCACCATGGATCCGTTTCTGCCCTTCCCTCCCAGTTTATTGACGCAAGTGGACCATGAAAGTGTTCTTATCCCTGCTACCTTAGCTTCTTTAACCTCCTATATTGTTCCACCCCAATTTGTAGTGAGAGAGGCGCCGCCGTGGGTCCCCCCTCCAGCCATGCTTGGAGCCAAAAGTCATCCCTTTGGTTTATTAGGAATACTTAACACCAGCTTGTTTTGAGACTTTTCTGTAACATTTATTTTAGCTCTAACAACTTCCCAGCCGTAGAGTGGATGTAGAGTCATCACCCGAACCAATGAGCAACGCCGGTTCCTTTTAATACCGCTCATAAATCCTTATGGAGAAGTACAAGAAAAAGTGGTACGAGGAAGATGCCTTGGGGAACGCCACATTGTTGTTAAGGTCCTGGTCCTTTTCAAATAAATTCACCCATTTGTCTCTTGGATAAACGGGTTTTTTTTTTCATCATTATTTTTTTTTTTTATCGAATTCTTTGCAGAGGTTGGGAAGCCATATGCAGCTTATTTGTGCCTTGATAGGTATTGGGAAAATCTCTGGCCCGCAGGCCTATTACGGGCCTCCAGGCACCATCACATATATGCCGCACTGGGATTATGTTAGATTGGATATAGTGGCTATACTGTAAATATATATATATATATATATATATATATTATATATATATATATAGATATATAAAATATATATACACATATATACAATCAGACTGGAAGCTTTTCGACTTGACACAAATATAAAATACTCTGCTTGTGTGATTCCATGTGTTCTCTGATCAATGACCCCAGATACTGTATCTCTCCATTCTCTGGCGTCCAACATTTACATTTCTTACCTCCTCCACTTCACCAGAGGAACAGTTATTACAATAATTGGCAATATCCCTTGACGCGCTGATGAAGCCGTCACCAGATTACATTAAATAAACGTGGGGGTCTTAACGTGGGGGATTAAGCCGCAGCTTTTGCTCCATTATTTGATTGAAGGTTTTTCCGTAATACCATATAGTACTCATCACCTTTAATTTCCTTCCCTCATACCGAGAATATGGATTTTTATTCTATTCATTTTTAGCGGCTAAGCTCCGCAGATCCACTCTGAGGAGCTCTGACAGTTCATTTCCTGGACAGGAGCTTCTAAATCATGTCCCAAATAGATAAAAAAATATATATATGGAAAACCCTTGTAGGAACATTTGAAGCACAGTTTCTATATCATGCATTTTGCACACATTACCCACTGTACATCTTTTTGAATATACTCGACAACAAAAATATTATGATTTTTTTTTTGTGTTGTCTATTTATTTTAAGGAAACTTTATTTTCCCTGCAATAACAATGCTGTTGTGATCATTTAAACTGATTTTTTTTTTCTATCTTCTACACATTGGTACTATTTGGGGACTTTTGTACTGAGCCAGGCTGTAAGGGTCATAATCTGGGATACATTAGGAACATTCAATACATCCCCTCTTTTATATTTACATTATGTATTGTAGAGCCAATCAACATTCATTTTGCTGAATTTTGTATCTGCTAATTCCATTTGAAAGGGCAGAAGTGCCATTTCTTTAATAAGTACAAAAAAAAATAATAATAATTTTCACGAAGTTTACTCAAACACAAAAAATAGAGAGGGTATAAAAAAATGTAAAAATATGAGCTACCACAAGGAAAAATGGTCAGGTGGCTAATTTGAAAACATGTACGCTGACTAGAAAATGAGATAAAACTCCAATTGACACCGGCATGGTGGTCTCAACAAAACATTTTCTATTTATTTCAAAATTAGCCTGGATAGCGATCGTTTCGTCGGATGAATAATAATTGGCTGTAACGATCATAACATACTTGATGCTGCAAGGAAAACAAAGTGATGAATAAAGGCATGAAGTGGTGAACGCGACTCACAATCCACCTTTTCTATTTGTGAGGGAGCTTCAACTGAAGTAGAAGACGGCTGCGTTGTCATTGCACATATATACAGTATATATGTGCAGGGTCCCCGGGGATGGAGAAGCGCCTCTTTTTCCCCAGGGTACGATTAGCAGCGACTCCCAGGAAGTGGAGAAGCCGGACAGCGCTCCCGGGCCCTCGGAACGTCTTCATTAAGGGGACTTGAAGAGGCTCTGTTCCTACGCGACGTATGAGGTCACAGCACGGGGAGGCCGTGCGGGGGAGGCCGCTGCTCTAAATGATTTGGTATTAAGAATACACAGAACGCGTGCGTGGCTGGGCGTGGTGAGGGGGCGTGGCGAGGGGGGAGGGGGCGTTGTGAGGGGGGAGGGGGCGTGGTGAGGGGGAGGGGGCGTGGTGAGGGGGGGCGTGGTGGGGGGCGTGGCGAGGGGGCGTGGCGAGAGGGCGTGGCGAGGCCGCGGCCGTCGGGGAAAACTTTGAGCGTCAAACACTTCATTTACGGCATTTCAGTGTATTTTTCAGCACCAATTTATGGTGCAAATGTGTTTATTATGTAAAGGAACTCCAGTGCTTTAGTAAGTGAGTAAAAAAAAACCGATGTCTCTGACCTACTGCACCCTACAACTGTACTTCCGTCCATTATACTTCAGTATGTGAGTAGAAGAAACAATGGCTTCTCTGACATACTTCAAACAATATAGTACAAATTTGTACTATCAGCCAGTGTACATTAGTATGTGAGTAGAAAGAACAATGTCTTCTCTGACATACTACATACTACATATGTGAACTATCATCCAGTGTACTAGTATGTGAGTAAAAACAACAATGGCTTCATAGACATACTTTAATCTACATACGTCATATTTGTACTGTTGTTCCGTGTACTTTACTATGTAAGAAAAAGACGGATGGCCTCTCGGACATACTACATACTATGTACTACATGTGTTTGCTGCCGTTCAGCATATTTTAGTATGTGATTAAAGACAACAATGGCTTCTCTGACATTTTACCTGCGTCTTACCTTCACAATGCATTGTGGGATACGCTAAGTGCCAGTGTACTGTGCAGTGGTTGCATACTACAGTATTTCAACGGATGTAGTGTGTCATCCTGGTACTTACACACCATGGTTTCAGACCTACCGAACATGTACACATACTATGAGTGTCTTCATACTGGAGCTCAAATACTAATATTGAGTTTTTAAACTTATAGCCTTACCGATACATCGGATTGGCCGATATATATATATATATATATGTATATATATATATATATATGTATATATATATATATATATACATATATATATATCAGTCATTATTTGACTTTTTTGACAACATCGGGATCGGCAGTTATGCCGCCGATGTGTCCAGATTTTTAAATAAGTATAATAACCAAAAACATTGATGATTTACCCTGTACATATCCGTTTGACACCACTTTTAAGTTTCTCACCAAAATAAGCTCAGAAGTCTGACTAGGCATTATGAATCCATCCATGTTTGTTTACACTTGCGTTCGGACACAAGAACGCGTTTCCGAACAGGAAGCCACGCTGCGTTCATGGGAAACTCGGATAACTAATTGGTTTTAGAGTTATGATGCGTTCAACGGATCTCGGAAAAACTGTTCTTTTACATTGTCTATTTAAAATGTTCTTTGTGTGTTTATTTGTATATATTTGTTTGCTTTGGTAAAATCTCACATATAGAGACTTTGATAAAATATTATAAGGTAATATTACGTTTTTTTTTATTAATTTGAAAATGTGGCACTAATAAAAAGGAAATATTGGTCAAACATCGGTAATCGGTGGGTAAGGACTCTCCAAAATCGGGATCGGCATCAGACCTAGGAATCTGGCATCAATCGGGCTGTAATTAAAATAAAGTAATTTATGCTGGTTAAAAAAAAAAATCAAAAATTTGCCTGCCTCATCGTGTTCAGCAGATGGAAAGAATTACTAGTAGTAGGCTAACGGATGAAATGTGTAAAGAGGCTGAAGCGTAGACTGCAATCTGTGATGCCTCTAGATATTTAGTTTGGAGCCGTACCATGAATAATTGATTCTTAAAAATTGTGAGGGTGATTAGGAGAGCACACACGGGGCTCATTTTGGAGATGTTTGCGGAACATATCTACCGTGTTTAACCGACAACAACAATACAACACAAGTGTAACCAGCTCCCTTTAAACAGCTTTAAACAGAGCGTGTGGTGATGGAAAAAAATCTGGGTTAGGAAACTACAATTTTCTGTGTTTTCAGCATTTCGAGAGCGATCCACCACTTTGGTGTTGAACAAAAGGGTAATTTAGTTGGTGGTAGTAGTGATGCTGCTGCTGCTGCTGCTTTACACCATCGATTGTGAGAATCCCTCCAGGGAGTAAATAATAATACTGTCAAATCAACGTTAAGTGATTTACGCTGTATATTTAGAGTTCTCCATACCCCTGAAATTGCAAAGCTGAAACAAATAGTGTTGCAGAGCGACCGAGAGAGTGATGGGAGGGGGAGTTGGCACTATCCCCTTCCCCACACCCTTCCCCGTCACTTACACTGCCAAAAAGGTGGAGGACATCAGTTCTGCTCCTTCCCTCACCCTGGCTGTAACAACACCACCGCTTATCTCAAAGCCAACTTGTCCTCCGCCCCCCTCCCTCTGGGCTTGCATCCCTCCATCCTCTCTCCCCGGAAGACGGACCGACACCTGTCCCGTCCGACCGACCGGTCACCTGCCCAGCTCCATCCTATCAATCCACCCCACCCTTCCCCAAACCACCTCCCCGGACACCCTTCCCTTCCTCACTCCTGTCGGCAATTCCTCCTCTGTCCCTGTCCCCTGTTTGCGGAGTCGAGGCTCGACTCCGCAAACCACCCCTCCGCCCGGCTGCTGTCTACACCTACGGATGTGTGTTGTTTCTCTCCTTTCCAAAAGCCTCCAATCCAGTGTCTCTCGGAAGGACCTCCTCGACCGCCTTCGATTCCGGTTTCAAGGCTTGAAGACCGCTCCCCTTGGTCTCAGGGGTTAGGCTTCCCTCTCTCTTGTCCCCGTTCTCCCGAATTTCTCATGTCCGCCGCCTTCGAGTCAGTAAACCACCTAATCCTGTCTCTGAGCTGGGGATTGTGAGATCCGTGCACCCCTGGGTTGCACCGTACTTGGCGAGTCGCTCGTATCAGGTCTGGTGGTAAGGATCTCCATCGGGACCTTGCACTCTGAACTCCGGCGTCCCTCAGGGCTCCATCCTGGATCCTCTGCTGTTTTCCTTGAACACGAAATCCCGTGGTGGTTCGATCCCCTCCTCATGGATTCTCACTACTACGCTATGCAGAGGACACTCCACTTTATCTCTCGCACTGGTCCCTATCTCATAAGGATTTCCATCCCGCTTTCACTCTTCTCTACCCCTCTTCCTTCTATAACTCATAAGGATTCCTATCCCCATTTCACTCTACTCTACCTCTATCTCAGGAGGTTCTAAATCTGCCTTTCCCATAATAAAAAAAAGTCTAACACTCTAACACTACTATTGTTCCTTCTTCCTATTGAAGCGTCAGCTGTGAGTGTGATGTGCGGTGGCTTGATTCTACCGACAAAATGTTCATATTGTAAGTCACTTTTGGATAAAGCGTCTGATAAATGACGTGATGTAATGTAATGTGAGAGAGAGAGAGAGATTGATAGAGGGACCTATTAAACTAACAAAAAAAGTCAGTGGAGCGGCATCGTTCCTGAGCTGCTCAGTGTAAATCACGGGGCGCTCTGTGGTGCCATTAAAAGTGACGCCGCAGACCCGGATGCTTATTATTTCCTATTTAGCGCGTCCCAAACGACTCGGCAGCAGCTTGTCCCAACAGAAGGGCACCATCATCTGGATCGCCGGCCGTTTACTGGGGTAAAGCAGCAGCCGGACGCAGCCAGAATACAAACAGCCCTGCCGCGATAGACAACACCCTCGGAATGAGCACCGGAGGCATCAAGTCACTTCACCATGTGTTAGTGTGATTATTAGTGATCACATGCTAATCGGTGGTTTGAAAACTTTCGGAAGAAAAAATATTTTGAATTGGTATTGTAGTAGCAGGACTTCATACATCATACAAAATTGAACTCCTTGATTTGCAAACCCGTTGGATGGTTTATACTACAATATAATTTAAGATAAAAATTTTGAATAGTAGAGGATTGATATTGCCATTGCAGTCACAGGACACAGTCAGGACAGGGGTGTTTCTGTAGTGTACTAAAGAATTAGCATAACCAGCTGTACAAGTGCCGCCCCTCTAAACTTCTGTACATATATTGTATTATTTATTATTATGATAATTATTTATATATTTTATTATTATTATTATTATTATTATTATTATTATTATTCATAATAATAATAATAATAATAATTTATTTGTTTGTTTATTTATTTATTTATTTATTTATTTATTTATAATATTATTATTATTATTATTATTATTATCATTATTATTATTATTATTATTATTATTATTATTATTATTTTCTTCTAAGCCCCCACCCTGATCAATAAGGCGTCATGTTTGTTATCTTATCTCACCTCATGTTATCCCCTTATCTTATCTTATTTTTCTTCCGGGTGGGAGGAGACGGGGTGGTATCAGCAGTGACAGGAGCGCAGCTTTCATTGCTTGTGTTTTGTTTATCTGTTTGTGTTTTCCAGTGTGACCACCTGGGACCTTGACCCCACCGTGCCCCCGGAGTCTCCACCCCTGGCACCGCCCTGGCGGCCAGCTGCGGCGGCCAGACGGGCCCCGGGTGGGGGCGCCGGGCCCCCGGGAGGAGGCGCAGATTGACGATTTAACTCCTTGTTGTGACCTGCTGAAACAAATGGCGCGTTTGGGTTTTTGTGGCCAACTTTGGCCCCGTAACCATAGAAACGAGCAGGGAAAAACCCAGAAAAAGTGCAGATTATTATTATTCATATCCCTAAGTTAAAGGGTTGCGAAGATTTTGGCATCATATAAAATTATAATTCGAGTTTGTGTTATTGTCATTTTTTCCGACTCTTTTCTCAATTCAATATATTTTTTTATTTTTTAAGTGCTTTGTATAATAATATTTATGTGATTTGAATTAGCCCCGCGTAAAGGAGTCGGGTATTGAGGGCCCTCGGTGTTCTTTTCTTTTACAAACACAAATAGAGACCTGCGAGGGGGCAACAAAGTTGTGAATATATTTATATTTCATACATTTATTGTTTATAATATATTTCATTATGATGTCAATTCTACAACTTAAATTGTCATAGTTATGATAACAACAACAACAATAATAATAATAACAATAACAACAATAATAATAATAATTATAATAATAATAATAATAATAATAATAATAATAATAATAATTATTATTATTATTATAATAATAATAATAATAATAATTATTATAATAATAACCTTTATTTGTAGAACACCTTTGATACACATGTAAATCAAAGTGCTTAACATTAAAGGAGCAGGAGACATATTTTTGCTTTAAATTCTCGTTATGCATTGGGACTGCTGACGGGTACGAATCCCCAGGAAATCTAAGGCTCGACTCACGTGCGTCAGCCACTGGGGGGGAAGCGTTAAGCGAGGGGCCGATGAAGTGTCCCTGCACACGGTTACGATGCAGGGCTCTGTTTGTTGTGACCATAAATACATTTACTCTAAAAACACACAAAAAAAAGACATTTATTGGTTTTGCTGGTTTTGTTTGGAGAGAGGGGGAACGGGGACGCACGTGCTGTGCAGGGGCAAAGTGCATGTGTGTGTGTGTGTGTGTAGACGTAACAGCTGAGATTGGCGGCGGGATTCTGGGAAAATAAAAAAACGGAGAGGACTGTGGGAGAGAGATGAGAAATGCAGGAAATTCCAGAGTAAAAATGTCGGCGTTGACACCAACACGTTTCATACACGGAACTTGGCGCTGAGCCATCCGGTCGTCCTCACGACAGCGCCGCAAACTATAATACCACTGGGAAACACTTGTTGTCTGTTGCCCCTTTAAAATAAGGCATCGAATCGTGACAATGAAGGGAGAGCAAACATGCTCCATGCAGTTCCAAAGTTCAAAAATAAAATAATGAAAAGTTATTTCATCACGGTCATCCGTGAGCCGGCGTGGCCCCGCCCGGCGCATTGCGGAGCGCTGTGCGTGGAAAACTTCAGGAAAATCATTTCATATCGGATTCATGTTCCTCAAGTCGTTTTCCGCCGCTCAACGTATCTTCAAAACTGAGTTCGATTTCTAGATATCAGATAAGTATTAAAAGCCGGAGGCTACCTGATCCACCCGCCTTCCACGGGGGAAATAAGGTCTCTCACCAACTCGCTGAACTCGCAAAACAGCGCAAGCAGCGATTTGACGGTTCCCTTTGGTGCAACGACGCAGATCAACGTCATCCTTCCCTGTTCCCTGTTCAAGTCAAGTCAGAATGTCAAACTGTTTGGAGGAAATAAGGCTGTAAATGGAGCCTGACAACACCGCGGCTCCTCCGCGCGATAAAAAAAATAATAAATAATAAAAAAAAAATGTCGAAGGCCTTGAAAGGTTTTGAAGGTTTCGAAAGTTTTAGGAGCCTTTCCGGACTCTGGCAGCACTTTTGACTCTCAGTTCATCCTCTACATACGAGCATGACACCTCGGCGCCGCCGCGGAGGACACGAAGAAGAAGAGCAGACGTAGCTTCCGCAGACAGTGTTTTAGGGAAACAACAACAAACAAACGGCGGAAGCCAAAAAGATGTCACTTCTCCGTGAAAACTTCCTCTCCGTGTTGTTCTGGATTATGAGAAGAGGGCGGCGCGAGCTCTCCATCATATCGCCGAACTGGCAGCGGGAGGCGGCCGAGCAGGGTCCTCCCAGAAAGCAACGATTCCCAGAATGGAAATGTCTGGGAAGACCCCCCCCGCCGCCCCCCCATTTGCTTTCCTGGAATTGTTGTTTTAGGGGTCTGAAAAGTGCTGCTTTCTTAAAAGGATCATTATTATAAAACTGCGGGAAATTGGGAAAAAAAAACGCAGGAGATTGGGAATGTTTAGAAGTTACAGCGTAGTAGAGGCGTCATGCTCGTATAGTGGGGATGAACTGAGAGTCAAAAGGGTGAACTTGATTTACGCATTTTCCAATTTTTTTCATAAATGGATGCACTCAAGCACTGATTGCGTTTCTGATTGTGTGATTTGTGCTGCAAAGGTCCTAGAAATGCTCCTAAAACCTTCCAAACCTTCGTCTTGGAGAAAGCAAATTGGTTCCGACATGTGATTGTTTTGTGTTGAAGCTTCTGCACTTTCATATTATGTGAAAAATACATTTTAAAATTTTGACCCTAAAGTAGACGGGTGGCGGACGTGGGTTGGGGGGGGGGGTCACATTTATGTTTTTCTTGGAGTCCTGCCATTTTACCGATTGACGCCCAACATGCACCAAATAGAAGAAAGTCATGTGCCGACGTTTCTTACCTGCGTGGTGCTTCTTCCTAATGAGCGTTTCTATTTCATCCGCGTCCTAGAATCCTGGAAACACACAGACGCACACACACAGGCACGCGCGCGCACACACACACACACACACACACACACACACACACACACACACACACATGCGCACACACACACACACACACACACGCACACGCATTCACCACGGCTTTCACTTGAGAGGTAAGATTAGACTCGGATACGGTTGTCAAAATCTCCCTCCCGTGACATATTAGATCTTGTGGATTTATGTTTTAGAACACCAACACCTGATGGAGGTGAACATAAGAAAGGAATGCTCAATGCTTAAGGGATGATCAAGGTTTTGTCGAAATCGATACAGTAACTATAATAATAATAATAATAATAATAATAATAATAATAATAATAATAATTATTATTATAATATGTTGTGATAATAAGAATAAGAATAAGAATAAGAATAAGAATAAGAATAAGAATAAGAATAAGAATAAGAATAAGAATAAGAATAAAAACTAGAATAAGAATAAGAATAAGAATATGGATAATAATGCTCTTTATTTGTACGGCACCTTTCATGCACAACATGCAGCTCAAAGTGGTTTAGTAACATTAATAGAAGGTCATCAAATGAAATAGTAACAATAAAAAGCAAACATTCTAAATGCATGTAATAAAAATAGGTCCATATAATTCAAGGGACTAATGTGAGTGTAACTAGTTCATCGGAGGGAGTTTTCACTTCCACAGTGGACGGAGGCATCTGGCCTTTTTAGGCGTCCCCCGATAAGCCAGTTCAGAGAGATAGGAACCCGGAGCCGGAATATACAGAGATATTTATCTCTCTATATTTATATATTATAAATGCTGCTTCCGTTTATGATCCTTGACACTAATCCCTGGTGCTTTTTGAAGTTTGGGTTTTCACGCTGAGCTGCTAGTTCCACTGGGCTGCAGGTGTCTGGACGCGATACCGCCCCAAAAAAAACCACGCACGCACGTCAACATCTGAAAACGCTGAAAATACAGGAAAAAATAAACAACATCTTTCACCGTAGAAACTAATTTTCATCCTGAGGCCAGTCCACGGAAATAAAAAACATGAAGGATGAAACTCACTCAACACAACACACAGCTCTTTTCAAAACAAAGATAATAATATACAATAGTACGATAAATAATAAAAATATTGCAATTATATATCTATAAATAATACAAAGCTCATGTACAAAAGTGCAAATAATCAAAAGGGAAAGAGGTACGAGAGGCAGATATGCAGCTAAAACAAATAAACGTATTGTTCAAACAGTAAATCATATATATATATATATATATATATATATATATAATAATATAACATACAATTTATGTTGAAAATAATTTTTTTTGTGGACTACATATATTTTTAGAAATATGAAAAAAGCATAGCACTGACAATATATTATCAAAATAAAAAAATCGAATAAACAGAAATAAAATGTTAATAAACACAAACACAAATCAAATAAACAGATAAAAACAAAAATCCCGGTAAAGGCACATTTTAAGGTATTTTCCGTTTGAAAGCAGGCACCAGCCTTTTTATTTTGATTTTTGATTCATTTGTTAATCCTCAGGCGGGGTCCGGGGTCCGGGGTCCGAAATTTAGACCTGGACACAGCTCCTCGGTCCGCCGAGCCCAGATGGCCGGACGGCCGTGGCTTTGGCCCGGCATTCGGCCGGAACTGCAACGGAATTCGGCAACAGAGCCAAACCCCCACCCCTACCCCCACCCCCTAGCCTCCATGATAGATGTGCTTTGGCCTCTTTAAAACACCATCAGAGGCTCGGACAGATGTCATTTATATACTTTATGTACCGATTCAGCCGCGGAACTACCCCGTCGTAAAACCACCCCCCCCCCCTCCGTCCGCCGCACGGAGCGCAGAATAACGTTTCGTCATCAATAAAATTACAGGGGCGCGTCTGAAATTTATGTTCAAATTCGTTCCCAGGATCAAACTCGAAATTGAGGAATGGGGACAGTAAAAAAATAATCGAATGGAGTTATGCAAACACGCTCTCCGGCCCTCATCAGAACCGCCTGGTGCGCTTGGTTTCCGGTGTCCAAAGCCTCTGTTCTTCGTTGTGAGTGACCACTCAAAACGTCGAGACCGCTGGTGATGCAGGACAGGGGCAATTCGCTCCTGTTGAACGATTCGCTGCCCACGGCGATTCAATCCCCGACGAACGATTCAGTCCTGGGGAACCGTTCACTGCCGACGACGGCTCGATCCATGCAACGATCCCCGACGAACCACTCAATCCCGACAAACGATTCAGTCCCGACGAACAATTCGCTGCCGATGAAGGCGGTATTCCAGAGGACTCCGGAGTCGGGGGTCACTCCGGCAAAATAGCGAGCAAATCTTCAATTCACAAGCTCACGGTGATTAACTCTCCTTCATAGTTCACAGGAAGCCCTCCCTCGCTCACCACCCCTTACGCCGACCGAACCAAATGAACAAAGCTTTGGGAAAATTGAACGGCTCATTTTACCGAGTGGCTCGTCAAGACCCAACCCTCAAAAAAGAGTCGAACCTCCCGTCGCTACGAACAGTCGTCACTTTCAGAGCGAAGCTGGTCGTGATGAACACAGAGCCGCTGTTCTGCCGGAGCTGACGGATGCGATGAATTACTGCAGCCTTGTAGTTTGGATCTTGCAACACAAGAGGCGGTTTCCATTATTTATTGGTCGGACAACACCGTCCTCACTCTTACACGAGACGCTTCATCGACTCGGGCTCGTGCCGGCGCCGCCAAGGGCAGCGTTCAGACGGAGGAGGAGGAGGCCTTGAACCAACGCAGACCCTTTAAACTTTAATGTTCTCTCAGCGTCCTCATTATTTATCCATCTAGCACCGGGGCCTCGCCGGGCCCCCTCCTCCGCCCTCTTTGTGGGCTTCATCTCACGGTCCCTGGGCTCCCTACGGTTCCGCGCCTCTGCATCCGCCTCGGACCTGCGTGTTGTTCCTTCCATAAACACGCTTTCAGATACAGTGTGTTGTCGTGGGAGATCAGGGAAGGACTGATCATTACCCTCACCCCCGGTCACGTCACGCAGAGCACCACAAGGTAAGCACTAGCAGGAGATAGACAGACAGACAGACAGACAGACAGATAGATAGATAGATAGATAGATAGATAGATAGATAGATAGATAGATAGATAGATAGATAGATAGATAGATAGATAGATAGATAGATAGGTAGAGAGATAGATAGACAGACAGACAGACAGACAGACAGACAGACAGACAGACAGACAGACAGACAACCAAATATAATGTAGAAACAATCAGAAAATAAACCTTTAAAAACTACAAATAAACGATCAAATTAGACTTCCCTCACAATCAGAATAAAGCTAAAAAAAATTAAGCTACAAATAAACATGATGATCAATGACAATTTGGCAAATATACAATAAACGCAATGATGAGCAATGGAAATAAAAAATATCAATCTAAAATTGTATTTATTATTTTAAAATAAAATTATAAATAACTACAGAAAATTAGACAATAAAAAGGACAATTTGTCATCAAACCAGGAGTTGACGAAAATATCAAAGAAATTGGCAAATATACAAGATATACAACATGTCTAAACCTCAAGATTTAACTACAAATACAAACCCTAAATAAACAGGAAGAATAAACCAAAAGATGAACGAAGAGCAACAAAGAGTTGTCAATGCACAACATAGTTAGCAGTGTACTGTACATAAAGCACGTCACCGCAGCAAAGCGTGTTGTCGGGGCGACGTCACTGTGCTGACAGCGTATGGAAACAGACGCCATCTTCTGTTTCCTGTCCCAAACCTCCGGCCTCTGCTCATCCCTCTGCCACGATCCCTCGCCTCTTCATCCCGAGCCTTCGTTTTTAAAGCTCGTCTTTCGGATGCAGTGATGATGCTGAGGGTGGGATCTCAAAAGCCAAATTACTCAAGTACTCCGAGGTGGCAACTTGATGAATTTGGCATTTAACGAGAGGATGGGAATCAGTCGGGGTTCTGTCGTTTCATCATGGCGGGGAGATGATAGAATGATGAAGCAACATTAATATTGTCGTCGTTAACCCGAGGGAGGAATCCATCACGGGATCACTGACTCACGCCAGACGCCTCGCTGATACGGCTACTTTTTTTTTTAAAGTCGATAATAAACGTTGACGTTGTCACAGGGCACTGCTTCTCAAACTTTTTGTTTTTAGAAGTGTGCTCCCTCTAAGATGTTATTTTTTTCCGCCGGGTAACCGTCACTGGGAGAAAACAATAAGATGATCATGAATGATGTACTGCATGTGCGTCGTGCGTGTCTTTTAAACATTATATAATACCAATATTTTT
This sequence comes from Zeus faber, assembly GCF_960531495.2. Lineage (NCBI taxonomy): Eukaryota > Metazoa > Chordata > Actinopteri > Zeiformes > Zeidae > Zeus > Zeus faber. Next base: position 27,473,592 of record NC_137204.1, on the reverse strand, counting down.
TTACATATTTATTTTTTATTTTTGGGGTACTCCCTGCAGTAGCCCTGCAGTTCCCCTAGGGGTACCACCCCCATTTGAGAAAAACTGTCCTGGTGTGCTTTCGATCTGAAATTCCCAACTTGGAGGCAAATATCCGTTCAAACAGTCAATACGGGGGTTGGCTTGAAATGACTGGATGGCTGCTTTCCTGGGTTGCATTGTACTTGGCCAAACGCTAGTCCCAGGTCCATGCAGAGGATCCCCATCAATGCCTTGCACTCTAAACACCGGGGTCCCTCAGGGCTCCGTCTTGGGTCCTCCAATTTTGCCCCTGTACTGTGCATCCCATGGAAATGGTGGTGATCTCCTCCCATGGCTTCTCTTCCTGTCACACAATAGAGCGCTGCAGGAGAGAGCCCTAAAACCCAGATGTGAGTGAGCATTTTTGCACTTTCGGTTTCCTCGTCGGAAAGGGAATGGGATTTTTGGATGGGATTTTTGGTTTCGATGCCTGAGACAAGGTCCGCGGCTAACACTAGCTCAAGAGACTTCCGCGCTTGGTTCTACGGCATGAAATACGTCAGTAAATACCCCACTCGGGAATTTCGGAGCTTTCCCGTGTCTTAAAGAAGGGCGGTTGCTAACAAGTGACTAGATGAGACTACAGAGGCTGTCGCAACATTGAGCCTCACCACGCGGAGCATGGAGAGTATATACTCACGAGGCTGCCTTCACAGCCTCTGGTTGTGTTTATACTTGCGCTCTTGCAAACTTTTCTGACTCAACGACTCGACCGTTTATAGCCGAACACTAGCTTTAAAATCTGGCGACAGCATTGATGCTTTAAAAACCATAAAAAAAGTGGTGTTCGTTCACGTGGATTATCCTGCTGAACAAAATGTGTGATAAACTGTTGTTTGCCACTGAGCTCATTTTGTGCAATACTCTAAAATCCAAAGGAACAATTCCATTGGCTTGTTGTCGAGGGAACCCGGGCGATGGTGACATCCCATAAAACACTTCTTCCCTGCGGCATTTATGCAGATGACACTCAACTCACGCTCCCCTTCCCCCCTCGGAAACCTGCAGTATATGGAGAGGCGCATCGCTCCGTGTGCTGGGGACATGAGGGAACAATGTGCTTCTTGGAAGTCAATTTGGGCAAAAGTGTCGGCGAAATGATGAAACGTAACGTAATGAGTGTTATTTGAAATAAAGAACAAAATAACAAAACCCAACCCACATAAGTATGAGTTCCAATATGAGCTGGAACAAAAGCCTGTCCGCGCGAGTGTTATTTCAAATATAAATGATGACGAAATCCAATTCCACGAGCGTAACTTTAAATATAAATTGTAGCAGTATCCCCCAAAAAGTGTTGGTGGTTGGAACTAGGAACTGTGACAAAATCCAGTGGTTTGAAGAAATAATAAAAACAATGAAGGTATTGCCTCTGTAAAATAAGGTGTGTGTGTGTGTGTGTGTGTGTGTGTGTGTGGGGGGGGGGGGAGCTCAGATTGACTTAATTTGGGGTTTTCTTTGAGGAAGACACAAAAGCTCGGGACCTCCTGCTATACTTGTAATGAGCATCATAAAATACAAATAGTGTAATCTCCATGTTACCATTGCCACGTTAGTGAATATAATTACCCCGATTAATATTCCACCTCTCTGGGATTTTTTTTTTCCTGTGCAAATGCAAATGCTGCTACTTTACTTCATTTACTTTATTTTATTTTATTTATTTATTTTTTTTACTTTTCCTCAAGAATGGCTTCTTATTATTTTCCTTTTTTTTAAGTGGTCGGGTGTTTTCAATTAAAATGTGGTGGTGGCACGGCTTCAGCCTGAATTGGGATGCGCTTGGCTGAACTAAGAAGGAGCTAATGATGAGGCGGGGTGGGGGGTGGGTGGTGGAGGGGGTGGAGGGGGTGGAGGGGGGGGCGGCTGCCGTTGTCCCTCTTGTTCCACTGAAGGGGTGAGACACAGCAATGGGTTAAGCTTCCCTCTCTGGAGGAGCTTTATCTGGCTCCCACAGCCACGGGAAGGAGTTTTAATTACCTCACACACCCACACTCACACACACACACACACGCACACGCACACACACACACACACACACACACGCACACACACACACACACACACACACACACACACACACACACACACACACACACACACACAGTACTAAAAGAAGGCAAATACTAATCTATTTACTCTATTTACACACTTAATACCTACAGTATATCCAGGTGCTGGATCTGTTTCTATTCTGGGGTCAGAATCTGATCCCTGTTCAGCTCAGTACATTTACATATGCAGTGCAGGAGTTTGTCCCGGTGAAGATTGGTGCATTGCTATGACAACAATTTGTATAAAAAAAAAACAAGCGAAAGCGTCTTAAAGAAACAACTAAATAGACAAAGAAAATAGCCAGATATACAAGAAGATTGTAATAAAAACAAATTGCAAAAATATTGCCAAATAGACAAATAAAAACAAAAGCTTAACAGTCTGAAAAAAAGTAATGTGATGTACAAAAATTGCCAAATAAAAAAGAAATAAATGGAGAAATATACAAAAAATAGCCAAAGAAGGAAGCAAAACAGAAGCTGAACAGGCAAGATAATAATAATAGTTTTGCAAAATATAAAAAATAAAAATAAATTGCGATAAACAACGAGAATAGACAAATATACAAAAAGCCAAATAAATAACGAGAGGAACTAATAAGCTGAACAGTCTTAAAAAAATCAAAAATAATACTGCAAAAATATCTAAATAAATAAAGACTGCCAAAAAAAACAAGAATGGACAAATTTACATGAAGGCAAAAGAAAGAAAGAAATAAAGAAAGCAAAAAACAAGTATATTTCAAAAAAAAAAAATCAAAAAGCAAAAAGAAGAAAAGGAAAACCACATGAAAAAAATATAAATATAAAAATAGAAATGCAATACAAGAAAATGTCCAAACATACAAAAAGAAACTAATAATAACTGATAATAACAAAATAATAACTGTACTTGATGAATAAATACGTAAACAATGACACAGGCATAGACGGGAAGGATCGACAAGTCCTTGCTATGACGACGGGAAGCCAGCGTGTCCACTGTGTTATTCCACAGCCGCTGAACAGGTTTTTTTGGGGGTTGATCGGAGCGGTGAGCGCTAAGTGGGTCAGCGCCGGACCAGCGGTGACCGTGGCCCACTGAGTAGAACCGTGTGGAAGCGTAACTCCCATTAGCTGCAGCTCCGCTCCCCTGGGCCCCGGGCCACGCGCAGAAGGTAATTACAGACCATAATGTTATTAATTACCCCCAGCGCTCACGCCTCACGGCTGGGTTTGAGCTCCCGGGGGCCCGGGCGGCGGCCGCGGCGCCGAGCCCCGGGTCGAGTGAGATGTCACTGAACGGGGGAACCGACTCCGCCCTCGTTGGCTGTTTTTTCGGGGGCTGCTTTTTCGCACGCGGTGCCAAAATGAGGAAACAAGGATCATCCACCACATCCACGTCCCCTGCGGCCCCTGACGTCCCGGACTGACAAGAAGCAGAGAAAGGGCCCCGCTCCGCGCTGGGGTTGTATTCCTTTACATTTCATCGCTTCTTATTTATTCATTTATTTTTTTAAAACAATGAAATATGTATCGCTGTGCCGCGTCCCTGCCACCGCGACACGGCACAGCGCAGTCATGCCGGTGTGGGTTGTGGATGTGGATGTGGTTGTGGGTTTGGGTTGCGGGTGTGGGGTATGGGTTGTGGCTGTGGGTGTGGGTGTGGGTGTGGGAGTGGGTGTGGTTTGTGGGTGAGGGTGTGGGGTGTGGGTCTGGGTCTTGCTGTGGGTGTGGGTGTCTCCCGGAGTAACAGTGCTTAGTAGGGATGCGCCTCCACCCGGCGCTCCGCGGGGGGCGTGGCCGGAGGCGGAGCCGCCTTCAGAGAAAACGAGGTGAAGGGGTAAAGGTATCATGGCTGTCAGGGAGTCCCAGGGTGGAGACATGACGGGGATCCTCCCTCATCCCCACCCTCCCCCCTCCCTCCTCCCCTCCCCTCCCCTCTCCCCAGTGGCAAACTGCTCCTTTCATCCACCTTTGCCTTTAATTGAGTTAATAACAATGGGTAATGAACTGGCACCCTGCTGGTTTGGTTGCTCCAGTGTCTTGGTGCCGTCCAGTCCATCAACCTGGTTTGTGCCGGGCTGGAGTCCCAGTGACCGCAGTAGGTTTGGGTTCAAATCCCGTCACGGATAAGTGTGAAGCCTGGGTCAGATTCCCGACCACCCAGGTGGGTTTGGGTTCCAGTCCCGTCATGTCTCAGTGCGGAGGCTGGGTTAGAGTCGCTAAGACCACAGTGGGTGTGGGTTTGAGTCCTCTCATGCCTCAGTGTGCAGGTTGGGTTTGAGTCCATGAGAACAAAGTGGGTTCGGGTTTGATTCCCACTAGGTCCAGGCAGGGTCTAGCTGGGTAGGCTGGGTTTGAGTCCAAAAGACCAAAGTGGGCCGCTGTGATCGTTGGGGACTTGAACCCAGCCTACATATTTAATGGAAGGAATTGAACCCATAGCCATTTGGGCCTTTTGAGTGCAGTCATGTCTCGGTGTTCTCGCTGGGTTTGATTCCCAAAGACCAAAGTGGGGTCGGGTTGGAGTCCCACCATGTCTCAGCGTTTAAACTGGATTTGGGACCCAAAGGGGCTGGGGTTGAGTCCCACCATGTCTCATTGTTGGAGCTGGGGTTGCGTCCCGTCATGTCTCATTTCTCACAGTGTCCTGTCCTTGCTTTTGTTTATTTCATCGGTTCAACGCCATTTTCACAGATTTTGAGTGATTAAACCGTGGAGCAAAACACAAAACACTGTGCGACAAGTCAGACGGCTCAACCATTTTAGGGCATGTTTTTAAAGAAAGAAATACATAAACAAAATAAACACACACACACGCTGTCACTATAATGTGTATACAAATTCAACACACTAGACACCTACACACATGCTGCTGCTGCTGCTGCTGCTGCTGCTGCTGCTGCTGCTGCAGCTGCTGCTGCTGCTGCTGCTGCTGCTCTCTTCTATTTGTTGCCACTACAGATGTACAGTGTTTACAGTATATACACTTGTTTTTGGATACAGATTATATGTATTTTCTTTGGATGTACTGACTTGATTTTTAAACTTGATTTTATCTATTATTGCACCGAATATTGTTTTTTTGTTTGCACAGTCCACATTTCTTTTAAATGTTTTTTGCAATATCGGACATTTTATTGCTGCAATGCCACTTGCATTCCACTGCATACCTACATGTGTGTGGGAAATAAAATCAAACAATTGAATCTTGAAAAATAAATTAATAATGGAAATAAATAAATAAATAAATTAAAATGGAATAATACATAAACAAAAATAAAATACACACACACGCATATACATGTACACATACATTTTTATTTTATTTTTATTTTAATTATATTTATAATTAATATATATTTATCAATTTATATATACATATAAATTGATAAAAAGTAATCAATAAATATAATTAAAATAAATACAGAACACCTTTGGTACCGTCCCTGGGACGAGCGTATATGTACATACACATATTGAGCTTATATTTTGGCTGCATTTCAGAACGACACGCTGTGGATGTGCATGAAGCTGTTTTTAATGAGACGCCGCCGGTTTATGTCTGCGCTTAATTCAACCCCTTTATCTGGAGCAGTTGTACCCAAAGTGGGACATGGGGACCCCCAGGGTTTCTGGAGGGGGGGACGGATCACAAGAAAAAAAACAAAACCTATCGAAACTTTATTTCCCTGGCACATCAAACCGCCAAACCGCTCTAAATAGGTGAGAAAACATCACAATCAACCGCAGTGATTATGTTTTTCTTTTACCGCTGACACCGGCTGCTGTTTCAGGTCTTTCTAGGTTCAAGCGACAGTTCAGATGACATTCTTTTTATTCTGTAGGTGGTGGATATAAGCCTCCCCCTGGCACGGAAAACCATCATCATCCTCCACGCGCCTCCTCCGTCAGGCTGGTCAAGGTTCACCTTCAGATCGCATGTTTTTGGTTCTTTGCATGTTTAGAAGCTCCAGTCCACCCGGCACTACGATGCAGAAAAGGAACTCAATGAAATAAAACAACATTTGGATTTGCCCTCCCGTCCTGGAGGATACGCTCGCAACCATGTGATCGATGTTTCCGGATTTAATGAAGAGTAATGTGAAATAGTGCTAATTGGTGCCAATACTGACCCATAAACCGGACTGGAAACGAGCTTGGATCCTTTTCAGCCGATTCATTTGGCAGAAAGCTCATCGCCGCCAGCTGCCAGTGAGATCTGATGCTGACATTTGCTTTTTATCAAGAGGTAATTTCTTTTTTTGAAAAGTTTGTACTTTGCTGTTTGAGATAAGTTCAGGGATTATTCCAAAATATATATATAATTTTTTTTTGTTTTTGTTTTTTGGCCATTTGGAGGAAATTCCGTTTCCAAGACAACTGCAAATGTCTTAATTCCAGACTGATCGGAATAAGAAGGAAAGAATCATCAGCTTTAAATGTCCATCCTTGCAGAATCGCAACCGCACAGTGTGTTCGCGTGCACTCAGCACCCACATCAAGCTCAATATTGGGGTTCAGGTGTGACTGCGTTTAAGGCCGGGGCCTGTCCACTGCTGCCTTGCCCGCCCAGAGAAATCATCTGCTCATCCTATGAAAACGATGAAAAAAAAACACCGTTACACACCTGTCGACCCTCCGGTTTTCTCGGGACTCTCCCGTGTTTAACCCCTCTCTCCCGCTGTCCTCCCGTTTAACTGTTTTCCAGTGAATCTCCCGTATTTTTAACCGTTCGGAAAAAAAAAAAAAAAAAGGAAAAGGCTGCCGATCAGCACCGCCGCTCTGCTCACAGTTTCTCCAAACAAATCAGAAAGAAACTGTGGGTTGTTGTAGATGTAGATGTTGTAGATTCATTGAATGAGTAACGGGGCGACTTTCTCAGTTACTGTCTCACCCCCCCCCCCATTCTCAAAATGATGCCGTTGTGTTTAAACCCTTTAGAAAAGGGTATGAAAGTCGATGATGATAATTGGGTATGAAATAATTGGCAACACCTCCAAATAGGATGTGGTTCGGTACAACACCACATTTAACTATGACCTCACCTCAGTCATAAACATATCATAAAATATATACATTTCCGACTCTGTCAACAAATACTGAACATTATAAACTTCATAAAAGTAGAATTCGTGGCACCCGCTCCGGGTGTATTGATGACATTGGATTTCACAGGTGTACCCATTAAAGTGCACGCTGAGTATAATAAGGAGTTTAGGAGTTGTTCCTTTTTTTTTGGGCACTGCAGCATATTCCAGTCTTTAGTGGCTCCTCTTTCTAAAAGTCTGGTCAAGGTTGTTTTTTAGTCAAGATTTGCAAATCATCCTAAAAGCTTTGGCTGTGAACCAGGGATGATCAATAAGAATTTACACGGGGCCACGTTACCTCTGAGCAAACTCCCCGATGGCGAGACCTCCGGCAAAGACTGTATTTTTATTTTCACAACCCGTTCGCTTACGACAGGGAGGTATTTGGTTCTTCACGTACGATCCAGCTACGCAAATCATCCAGTCTTTAAAGCCAAACCTGTTTGTGCGCGGTGCCGGACGAGCGGATGGTTTCGAATGAACTAAATGCACAGAGTCGAGCCTCCCACTTCCGCGTCTGAAAAATGCCCTCCCTGCCGGCGTGATCACAACAAACCCGACAAAATTGCCAAAGATGGAGATGTAAAGCGTTGCGAGCTTCATTCGTTATCAGTGTAAAAAAGAGGGTGAAACCTTTCTGCCCGGTCATGGATAATAAAAGGACTCCATGCGGCACAACCCCCGTGTACCGGCGCCAAACTGTATACTGACATTATTCTGACTCGAAAAGTTCATATCATCGAAACGATTTCACTCGTCTGCACTGGGTTGAAGGACTCGACTCGTGATGGAGTGGACGAATCCCCCCGGGCGTCACGCTGCACACTCACACAAAACTGCACTCGACTCAAGATGGGGAAAGAGTCGGCCGTGTGCGCCATCGCTGCGCTCTATGATGCAGGGGCATTCAAAAAATAACACCCAGGTGCAATGAAAGCGTTGAGACGAGACAAGGATCCAAGAACAAAAAAAAAAAATCGTTTGGAGGTGCTGATCACAAAGTAACCGAAAAGTGGCCGAAAAGATTCAAACTGCCCGACTCAATTCGCACCGTCTAATAACGAACTGGTCTAAAGTTTGAGCAACAGAAAAACCGAATTTGGTGACCTCAGAGGTTGTCGGGGTCGGGAGAAACTTATCGGCGGGAGGGGGCTCGGGCCCGAGCTTCCGCTAATTGCAGGCACTCGCTGTGCAGCCGTGGCCCCGCATTTGCTTATGGGATGTGGAAACATCTTAGCCGGTGAAACGCAGCGTGGGCGTGCAGAGGACAGCGCGCAACTCCGGCTCTAAACGACGCCCCACCGCGAGGCGGCGCTGCGAGGCGTTCGCCGCCGCTCCGCGGCGAGCTGCTCTTTGCCCTGAAAGCCGGCTTCTGCGGAACCTTCCTCCTCCGCCGCTGCCACGCCGGCAGGTGCTGGGGGAGAGGCTGTTAAAATGCGTCGGAAACACTGTAGATAAGATGAGGCGCGGCAGGCGAAGATAAGACAGCGAACGGGGTAAACTCGGCGACTTTGATGTACGCAAACGGACAGTCCCCTGCCCTTTGCCTTTCATGCTTCCTGCTTCTGGATGAGGTCCTGGGCGCAGCGGCTCCTTCGGGGGATTCGTTCCACTCGGGACAAAAATGTATCTCGCTGTATCGAGATTCCCAGGCTTTTTTCGGGTTTGGGTTATTTTTCTCGGATGGTGTGTTATGGTCCCTTTAGGCCACCAGAACACACTGCGTATGTGACCCACCTCATACTTTGGGGTCATTTGGCGGCTTTCGAGATTTTTTTTTCTCCGCATCATTTTAAAGTGGAGAATCAGAGCTTGCAAATAACATTTGTGCAAATCAAGCAAATATTTTTAAAGCTATGACTTGTTAATGACAAGGGTGTGGCGAACCGTGTTTCTGACATAATCACCTCCAAAGTTTCACCCACACCAGCTTCATTCAGCCACCTCCCAGGATGCAAATGGATGAATGTAGAGTCTATCAATATTATGAGTCTCAGAAAATCTAAAATCTGAAAATCTCGGTCTCGGTAAGTGAACTGTGTTTCCCCATGTTATCTAAAGTGAACATTTAACTCAACGGTTTTAACATTTTTCTACTATTTATAAATCAAAGTCGGTTTTGAAAATATGCTGAGAGATTAAAAAAAAACACAAAAGAACACAAATCTGGAAAAATCGAATTTTCCTTCATAAAAGGTTTTTTCAACTTATTTGGCTGCTCCTGGCCATTTTAGAAATGCGCGAGACGGCAGCTTTTGTACTTCAGAGTCATTTGGCTTCCAAACAAGGTGTCACTTGTGCAAATCAAGCAAATATTTTCAAAGCTATGACTTGTTAATGACAAGGGTGTGGCAAACTGTGGTTCTGAGATAATCACCTTCAAAGTTTTACCCACACCAGCTTCATTCAGCCAGCTCCCAGGATGCAAATGGGGTTGGAGGACCAACAGAGCCTAAAGGCTACTTAACACACTGCTGAATGGGCCAATCACGAACAGCTCAACAACACAACTAATTTTGATTTTATAAAAGCTTTTATTTAACAGTAAGAATACACATGTTTTATAAAAGTGGAATTATTTTGGAGTTTAAAAGTACGGACAACACAACAACATGTAGAGTTTATCAATAATATGAGTCTCGGAAAATCTGAAATCTTAAAATCTCAGTCTCGGTAAGTGAACTGCCTTTCCCCATCTAATCTAACGTGAACATTTAACTCCACGGTTTAACATATTTCTACTATTTATAAATCAAATTCGGTTTTGAAAATACGTTGAGGGATGATAAAAAACCACAAAGCAACACGAATCTGGAAAAATCTAATTTTCCTTCAAGAAAGGTTTCTTCAACTTATTTGGCTGCTCCTGGCCGTTTTAGAAATGCGGCGAGACGGCGGCTTTTGCTGCGGTGGGTCACATATGTACAGCATACGTATAATTGGGACCACTATCCGTATCGGTTGCTCAGAAGGTGGGGTGCGTTGTCCGGCTAATTGCAGGGTTGCTGGTTCGATCCCCGACTCCTCCCGGTCCTGGCATGTTGGAGCCTCAGATGGTTGCCCCTGCCCCCGGCGTGCATGGTACGTGAAATTAGCGATGCAAGTCTCGTAAACGATTCGTTCGCAGCGAACAAATCTTCGGGATGATTCTGGGGTCGCTCCGGCAAAACTCGTTCCTTTGCTTTGCTCGCGTGATGGTGCCAGAGTCGGAATCTCGAGAGAGCAGGAGATCTTCGACTCGTGAGATGAAATAAATGAATGCCGAAAAAGACCAGGGCGCATGACTCATGCTGACTGTGACCGATTCATACTTTGCGCTACACCAAAAATAAATCATTTTTACGGAAGTGAACTATTTTTGTGAATCACACTTCACGTTTCTCTGCCCAAATACATTATTGTGAGAGAATTATGCTGAAAGAGGAGGAAGAAGGGCTCCAAAGATTGATTCTCCCACCTAAATAAATAATTTTCAGTTAGAGTAGATGATTCCTGGCAGAATTCCATTGAAAGCTGGGAGCCAAGAAGTCTCTCCTCGCTCCCGTCCCTCGTTCACTGTGCGTTACACCAGAGGATCTCAAAGCACTTATTTAAATAGTGCGCCCCCTCTAAGATGGTTTTTCAACTTAAGATCCCCTTCACTGACAATGGGAGAAAAAAAAAAAATAGACATAAATTACATCATTTATGTTGATTTCTGTATGTGCATCGTATGTTTTGAACATTACACATAACCAATCATTTTCGATCAGATCTTTTTTTAATTTTCGAGGTACCCCCTGCTGTTCCCCTAAGGGTGCGAGTGCTCCCATTTTAGAAACATTGCGTTACACCGACTGAACCAAAGGAACAAAGAGTCTGAGGACCGAAATAATCTTTTAGCTGAACGACTCATCAAGAGCGAGTCTATAAAAAGAGTCAAAGCTTTCATCGGCGGTAGTGGTGCATGTGGGGACCAAACCATAAAGCTCCCTTTGTGGCCCCTGAAGTTGAAAAGCCGCCACCGCCGATGCAGTCCGTTACCCATTTCCCATGCTGACGTGCGCTGCATACCCCCCGCCCCAAGTAATCATTTGCCAAAACTACAAACAAGCGAAACGGCTTCGTAGACAGATTCAGAAAATCCTCCCTCGCTAATCCCGCCCTCCACAGTTGTCCGGCGCGTCCCCCGGACTTCCTGGCGTTTCCCGACGGCGTCTCCTCAAAACTTATCCTTTTCCTGGGGTCGCGCTCCCTCCGCCACGTGAGCCGCCTCCCGCTGGACGCGAGGTGGGTCGAGGCGGGGCCCTGCTCCGGGGGGGGGGGGCTGTTTCCGTTTCCCAACCCTCCCCGGGTTCGATCGAGTCAGAAGAGTCGGCTCTGCCCCGAATCGCGCACGGAATCGGTCAGCTCCGTCTCACATCTCAATCTTGGTGGAAAGCAAAGTATGAACCACGCCTCGGGACCTCAGCGACGTCCCCGGCCATTATTCCCCGCCTGCAGGTGGGGTTTTTTTCGAGATGTGTTTGCTGCGAGTGGGTCGTTTTGCGAGCCCCGCGCCGCCGCCACCTGGGGGTTGGGAGGAAAAAAACCCACAAAAAGCAAAACTGTTCCGTTCCGTCCGCCTCCCGCTCCGCGTGACCTAGGGCTCCGCCGGGGCTCGGGTTTTAAATAAACAATATTGTCGACATCAATATTAACAGTCTGCCCTTGTACTGTTCTGATGCGGCGCGTATCACAGGAACTACTTGGGCGGGAGGGAGCGACCGATTTCCCCCCGAAAAAAGGTCAGTCCGCTCTTGAAGCCCCCGCCACACTCTGCCCGGCAGGTTTATCCTCCAACACAGGGCCGAGGGGAAAGTGAAAACCCCTCCGACCGTGGGGCCAATTAGAGCCTTGTTTATTTCCCTCCGCCGTCTAATAAGCGTCACTTGCTCGTTTTAATGGCTCCGAAGCGGAGTGCGATTAAAATTCGGAAAAACAACAGAGCTGGGGGGCTCCTGGTGGTGGCGGCAGTAGGGGCTCCTTCCTCCTCGGCGTTATCATTGTGAGGGCTTGTAATGATGGAAATAACAACGGGACTCCCCTGACCTCTCAGTGGCGGCGCGGCGCCGGGCGCCAGGTCGACGCTCCTTCCTCGCAAATTAGAGGCGACGACATGCAGGGGGCAACCGGGGCTTCACGCTTTTTTGCATGATTTATTCAACGCTACCGGAATCGAACCCGTTGAGTAACTAGACCGGAGGGGGGGGGCTTTCGCAGTGTGTTTGATCTCCCCCAGCTTTGGGCTTCTGAGAAGGTAAACCTCCGGAGTGATGTCTTCGCCGGTGACGCCATGTCGGCCTGATCTCAGCCCGACACGGCGTCGGAGCATTTTGTCGCTCTCTTATCTTCCGCCAGACAAAGCTTCTCCGCGTCAAGGAGATCAGGGATGGTTCCAATTATGTCGGGGATCGGAGGGGTGTGACCCCCCCTAATTAAGACTTGGACCCCCCCCCAAAAAAAAGGTCGAGATTACCGGTCAAGGTGTCGGCAACATTCATATATAATTCGTACCCGTCATCGTAAACGTTATCATTTATATTTCGTACATTCATGCCTGGAGGAATCTCGTAATAAGATTTGAGACACCCCTAAAAAGGACCGTACCATTATGCTGAGCCCAGATCAGAAACGTGTTTCTTCCAAACAATTCAAATAAAAACAGCGTGGGTCGAATTCACGCGCGGCCTCTCCCAACAGTTTTACACACACTTAAAATCAAAATAACGACTGTCCGACAATTATTTTAAGGTTTATACATATTTAATACTGATAATTGGTAAAATGGTCAATTGTAGAGCACTGGTGTGAATGCGTGATGACTCTCCAATGCCCCCTCCCTCCTCGCTGACTTATGGATTATTTACTTTGCCACAAAACAAGGGCAAACGTCACTCAGCAGCAAAACTTTATGGGCTTGTTTGCGTCGGTATACCATGAGCACAACATCTTATTTTGAATTGGACGTTAAATCGCCGCAGATTGGGGACGCAACGGATGCGCAGCTGAGGATACTTTTAGCGGCTGCAATCCATTAATTGTGAATTGGCGCCTGGGTGTTTTTATGGGAGATGTATTTATTTTAGTCGGTTTTCTAATTGACTTGAACAAAAAAGCCCCGTGTGTAACCATGCGTCACAGGGACACTTTCTCAGTCACTGCCAACCCCCCCCACCCCACCCGTCTCCATTGTATAATTGTGTAATTGGCCGATCTGCGATCAGTGCTTTAACATGAGAACGTACCATTCCATTCTTCTCGGCGCCTGGAATGCTACTCCATATTTCATGATTGCTGATTTTGACTTGAATTAATTGAGCTTCATCTGACATTTGGAAATGTCAATAGCATGCACGGCGCCGAAAGCATGATCATTGAGCAAGGCTGATCAGCTCAATATGAAAAAATTTCCTGTGATTCATTTAACCTTGAGTTGAGGATGATTCGCTGCCTGTTCCTCCTTCCACACGGGTTGACCCCTCTGGTTTGCCTCGTGCTGTATCTGAGCCCTTGAAAAAAACCCGGGGGGGTCCCTGGCGATATCCCCAACCAGACGCCTTGTGACAAAGGAAAAACACACAAGAAAACACTGTTTTCGTAATCCTGAAGGATCTGGGGTGTCATTAAAGGTTCCGACGAAACCCCAAAAAACCTTATGAAAACATTTCATGTCTAGACGTTCGACATTCGCGGGCTTCTTGTTGCCGCTCATTACTCGAGGGCATGGAGAGAGAGGAGCACTTTGAAAGCGGTCGGAGTTGGAAGGCTGACAAGGCCTCCTGTCCACAGCCGCCTCGTGCTTCTCTGAACAGGGAACAGAGGGAACGCCTTCATCTTCTGCTGCTATTTTAAGAACCAGGGACACAAGGACCGCCATTAATCCAGAGTCATCACAGATTAGATGACAGAACATATCAAACCCACCAGCTTTATTGACGTATACCAATATATATCAATCTAAAATACCTATACCTGTATTTATCTAGAGCAATTATATATACCTGTATTTACCTATAGCAATTACCTATGCCTGTATTTACCTGTAGCAATTATCTATGCCTCTATTTACCTATAGCAATTACCTATACCTGTATTTACCTAGAGCAATTATCTATACCTGTATTTACCTATAGCAATTATATATACCTGTATTTACCTATAGCAATTATATATACCTGTATTTACCTGTAGCAATTATCTATGCCTCTATTTACCTATAGCAATTACCTATACCTGTATTTACCTAGAGCAATTATCTATACCTGTATTTACCTATAGCAATTATATATACCTGTATTTACCTATAGCAATTATATATACCTGTATTTACCTGTAGCAATTATCTATGCCTCTATTTACCTATAGCAATTACCTATACCTGTATTTACCTAGAGCAATTACCTATACCTGAATTTACCTGTAGCAATTACCGAAAACTGTATTTACCTATTTCAATTATCTATACCTGTGTATACCTACAACAATTACAGATAGTATACCTGTTTTTTACTAAAGCAATTACCTCCAGTATACCAGATACTTACCTATAGCAATTATCTATACTGTACCTGTGTATACCAATAACAATTACCTACAGTATACCTGTTTTTACTATAGCTTTTATCTATACCTGTGTCTACCGATAGCAATTATCTATACCTGTGTATACCTACAATTACAGACAGTATACCTGTTTTTAAGTATAGCAATTACCTCCAGTATGCAATTATCTATACTGTACCTGTGTATACCTATAAAAATTACCTACAGTATACCTGTTTTTACAATAGCAATTACCTCCAGTAAATCAGATAATTACCTATAGCAATTATCCATATCTGTGTATACATATAACAATTACAAACAGTATACCTGTTTTTACCATAGCAATTACCTACAGTATACTTGTATTTACCTATAGCAGTTATCTATATCAGTTAATACCTAGAGAAGTTACCTTTGCCTGTGTATACCTATGGCAGTTAACTATACCTTTAAACACCTATAGCAATTACATGTACCTTTATGCACCTATGCCAGATCTAGTTCAAGTGCCTCTGGGAGTGAAATGAATGAAGAGAAATTGAACAACTCATTTTACTGAGTACCGTAAAGAGCTGAAACTCAAACAACAGCAAATCTTTAAATCACTTTTACCTATACCAATATATACCTATAGTAATTGCCTAAACCTGTATATATACAGTATATTAATTGCCTATACCTTTACAGTATATACCTATAGCAATTACCTATATGTGTTTTATATATATATATATATATATATATATATATATATATATATATATATATATATATATATATATATATATATATATATATATACCACTTACTTATAACTGTTCTGTATTTTTTGCCTATTTATTTTCTGTATTTTGGCAATTTTTGGATATTTGACAATTTCTGTACATTTATAATTTTTTTAAATGTTTATTGTCACGCTAATTGTAGAGACATGCCACAATCCTCACCACAACAAATTCCTCTTGTACAAAAATGTACTTGGCATAATAAATAGATTTCGATTCTGATTCACAGTCCTGCACGACGTGTTACAGAGCCGAAAATCGCGTGATGTGATGTATCGGGATCTAAACGATTGAATTAACGTGGAATCGCATCCCAGCTGAGTCCGACAGTGGAATTGTTATTGCTATAATCATGTGTTTTAGTGCTGTGGAAATGTGCAAACAACTCCATCATGTTATTGTACTGCGAATCGAATCGGGCCATAAACACAAACTCAGAATGAGGACATCGTCAGTAGTTAAATTAGGGTGGTAAGTGTTGGCCAGACTGTTGGCAAAATGATCGCAGCAGTTATGTTCCAAAACAGAAGCAGATTATTTGACTTCTTTCTGTTTTTTTTTTGTTTCTGCGGAGATCTCAGCTGTAAAACGCTGCTGCCGCTGCTGCTGCCAGAAGCCTCATTTGACCTGGCTTCCACGGCGTCCGAGCCCGTCCCGACCGCCCTCCATTACCTCACGATGAGCGCCGGGTGGAGGGAGGACGCTGTGAGAAGTACAAACAAACGGATTCCCACTATCTCTCCATCCGCCCGTCGCCGTTTCTTCCCCCTGAATGAGCCGCGGGTTCCGGAGGTGGGATGAGGGCTGGGGCCCTCTGAAGCTGCGGAAGGTTACAGCGCTCTGAACGTATGCACTGCTCCGCCGCACTGGTGAATACCACTAATTATCTCTCTAAACCAGTGGGACACATTAACAATAGCACAGTGGCTTGAGTGTCTGTGTGTGTGTGTGTGTGTGCGTGTGTGTGTGTGTGTATGTGTGTGCGTGTGTGTGTGTGTGTGTGTATGTGTGTGTGTGTGTGTGTGTGTGCATATACAGTTAAAAGGTGTGTTGTTCAAGGCGGTCTGTGTTTGTCAGTGTGTGTATTACACATCACATGTTTAACTGCATGTTTGCTAATTTGCTGAATTCTATCTGTTTATTAGTTTTAAACTATTGTAAACTCTGTCGGTCACTGGTTGGTTTTAGTTTTGGTCTCCATGTCATCAGTTCGGTCACTAGTTTGTTATGGTTTTGGCCCCCATGTCACCGTGTCATCAGGACGGCCACTGGTTTGGTTTTGGTTTCGTATTTGTCCTCCATGTCACTGTGTTATCAAAAGGCTCCCAGGGAGCTCCGCGTGCTCCTCCTCAGGCTCCTCAGTTCTCCACTCCAGGTCCCACTAATGAGAAGGGATAATTGCTGATCACACTCCGCTAATGGAACACATTGTGCTGTGGGAGGATGGAGGGCATGGAGCATGGAGACCTCCACCCAACACACAGCTGTGAAACTGGCATGGGAACACACCAAACACACCACGAAAACACACACACACACACACACACACAAACACACAGATGCATCGTGAGAACACAAAGTACACACACACGCAGACAGATGGACGGACAGACTGACAGAGTAAACAACCGCAAACTGACGCAACCTCTCAACATAACACCGTTATATGGTACATTTCTGTTTTTTTGACACTTTGTCGATCTGCTTTGCCTTCACCGGTCTAGATAACTATCAACAACTCTGATGTAAGATACACATCATATAACATAAGGTAAGATATGAAGAAATGAAATAAATAAAATAAAAGATGTCTTCACAGAAGACTTCACAGAAGTTGGACAGGTGTTGGGTACACTAAATTATAGTGAAAACATGTTACTTTGGTATATATTACACAGTGCATGATAATCATCTGTAACGACGGTACTAGTATCAACTGGCAAGTGATGATATGTGTTAGAATGGTATAATGTGCAGGTATAATATGATATTATACCAGCACATAATATGCAAAGCTGTACTATTACAAAAATAATAAAACAATAGTTAAGGATTGACATATTTATTTCTCTATTATTTTTTTATTATTTATTCATTTTATATAATAATAATAGTAATAATAATAATAATAATAATAATAGTTATAATAATAATAATAATAATAATAAAAATTATAATAACAATGACAACAACAACAACAATAACAATAATAATAGTAATAATAATAATAAAAATAATAATAAGCATAATCATAATCATAATCATAATCATAATAATAACTGTATAAAAACATAAAGTAATACTTATGAGTGCATCACTAGGGTATTCAACTAAATTATGTTCCTAAGCGATGGATTAATGATCTTATCTTATGTCGTTTTAGGCGTGCGTTTGTAGTTTCCCCCGTGTCCGTCCGGGCTGAAAGTCACGGCTCCCATTAAGAAAGACACGTTCCATCCCAACTAATGGATGAACAGGGGGCAGGCCTGGCCACACAGGACGAGCTGGCTTTGACTAACCTCCTTCACCTTGGAGCTGACCGGACCTGCCCCCCTCTCCCCCATTAGACCTCCCCCGGACCTCCCTCGCTGTCTCCTCCACCCCATAGTTGAGGACAAACATTGCGCCAGGCCAGGAAAAACAAAGGGGGCGGGGGAGACAGAGCACTTTGTCAGATCAGCTAATTGAGTAATTGGCCCAAAGCAGAAGCCATTTGTTAGGCCTTCACCTCCGTCCAGACGAGCCCGGCCCAATCCTGCTCCACCACCCCCTGGTCTGCTACTACACCTCCCCCTCCACCTCCATGCTTCTACTCCATTCATCACTGCTGGATGATCTCTGGCTTAAAGTGGAGCTGATTAAGATGGCCGCAGGCCCGCAACAGGACCAGGACTGCATCAAGTGCTTGTCTACTTCAAGACAACAAGATTTGTTATGTTTTTTTACCTGCTTCGCATGGCCGTACACTGGGATAAAATGAGATAAGGTGGGATAAGATTAGACTTTATTCATCCCTGGGGGAGAAATTCAGACACATGCATTTGCAGTGGCCTTTGTCCCCCATAGAAAACCCACCGCGAATCCAAACAAATCTAAAAACGATTAATATATTTACCACAGCTGTGTGCCTTTCCAAACTGTCTGTTGGAGCGGTGAATTTATGGTGAGTTCATAAGATTGGTCCCGTAATAAATAAACAACACACAATGGCTTCACATTGTGTGAAGGGAAGGGACGTTTAGGTATGTGCAATTGCAATCCACTTCACCGCGAGTTATATTGGCCCACAGAAAACCCACTGCAAATCAAAACACCAAAACAGTCCACCAACTATTGAAATAATGTGAAAAATATTATTTACCACAGTAAGGTGCTTTTCCAAGCTGTCTGCTGGCCCAGTGTATCCTGTTGAATTATTTTTTATGAAATAATTAATCTGTTCCCTCAAATAACAAGTTCGTACACCCAAATTAATCGATGAATGATTTTGGTTTCTCTCTTACAAACATGCAAAACATGCACAAAGTTCAGTTCAGACATTTCTTCAACGGTCTTCTACCACGTCCTGTGGAAATAATCTATTTGTGGGCACAAGGGGCGGCTTGATACCAAAAGTATAGATACTACTGATACTACATCTCGTCTTGAAGATCGATTCTAGCCTCAATAGGATCGTTACCAAAAATGTGTAAAATGTATTTATTTTTTTAATTCTACGCCTATATTTTGTCACTTGCGGTGCTTCGGTGCTCGTCACTCTTCACGCGGTGAATGGGAGATCCTTTCCACACCACACCTACTTGGTGTCGGTTCTATGAGCTTCTGTGAACGATGGGAGATGCCTTCCTCTGAAAGCTGCCTCCCTCTGAAAGCTGCCTCCCTCTGCGAGCCCGTTTCTTTTTTTCTCTTGCTTTTTTCGTGTTAATTCATACAAGACAGAAAAATAGGATGATGCAACAACATATTTGTTAAATAGGATCCAGAAGTGTCTCACTTTGGTAATAGCATTAAAAGCCAAGCACGCTGAGACTTTTGTATGTTGTGCCGGTCACACCCCCACCCCGCCAGCAGAAATATGTTTTGTTTGTTATTATATCATACAAATTAAATGGAAATATGTCTCTGCATAGAGTTGTGGAATTATTTATTAACCATACTATTTCATTAGTAGTGTGTTATTGTTGTTATACAACTAGGATAGCTATTCTGTAACTATCAATATGATACAAAATGTAATAAGGTTGTTTTACATTTTATTAAGGTATTCTGGAAATTGATAAGTTTTAGTATAATTACACTGAAAAACTCTTATTGCTGAGCTGAGCCAAATGAACCGATTCACTAGTGCCACGTCATGCATGGCAACTTAAATCCCCCCGGTGTCAGTATCAGTATCGATACCGGTGATTCTGCCCTGGTATCACTTGGTATCGGATCAAAACCAAGTAGAATACTTGTAGAATAGGGGTAGAGCAGGGGTAGAGTCGATGCAGGTAGAGCAGAGGCAAACCACGGAGAGATTAGATGTGGGTAGAGTAGATGTGGAGTGGAGGGAGGTAGAGGTGGGATCAGAATCGGAAGGATCCATTCATTCTGATTAAATCTTCCTCGGAATAGAGGAGAGGAGTCGAGGTAGGTAAAGTGGAGATAAGGTAGAAGCAGAGTAGAGTTAGAGTAGACGAGAGGGAGATTAGAAGTAAGGTAGAGTAGAGGTCATTAGAGTAGAGGTACGGTAGAAGCAGAGTAGAGGACGAGTAGAGTAGACGTAAAGTAGAGGTAAGGTAGAGTAGAGGTAAAGTAGAGGTAAGGTAGAAGCAGAGTAGAGGTAGAGTAGAGTAGAGGTAGTTAGAGTAGAGGTAAGGTAGAAGCAGAGTAGAGGTAGAGTAGAGTAGAGGTAGAGTAGAGGTAAGGAAGAGAAGAGGTAGTTAGAGTAGAGGTAAGGTAGAAGCAGAGTGGAGGTAGAGTAGAGTAGAGGTAAAGTAGAGGTAAAGTAGAAGCAGAGAAGAGGTAGAGGAGAGTAGAGGTAGAGTAGAGGTAGTTAGAGTAGAGGTAAGGTAGAAGCAGAGTGGAGGTAGAGTAGAGAACAGGTAGAGTAGAGGTAAAGTGGAAGCAGAGTATAGGTAGAGTAGAATAGAGGTAGTTAGAGAAGAGGTAAGGTAGAAGCAGAGTGGAGGTAGAGTAGAGTAGAGGTAAAGTAGAGGTAAAGTAGAAGCAGAGAAGAGGTAGAGGAGAGTAGAGGTAGAGTAGAGGTAGTTAGAGTAGAGGTAAGGTAGAAGCAGAGTGGAGGTAGAGTAGAGTAGAGGTAGAGTAGAGGTAAGATAGAAGCAGAGTGGAGGTGAAGGTAGAGTCGGGGTAGAGTAGAGACGAGGTAGAGTGGTGGTAAGTAGAGTAGAGGTAAGGTAGTAGTAAAGAAGAGGTAGAGGCGAGGCGGTGTATAGGTGGAGTATTTTTTTTTCATTCTTTTTTTAGTGCCTTGCAGGATATGGCGGCGTCCTGGACTCGGTGTTGGCCCTGGTTTGGGGCCGACCTGCTCGTCATCTCAGCTGAAGACGACAATTAGGTTCCCAGCGTAATGTGAAATCGCAGCCGGAGTCCCAGGATCCCAACCAGCATGTGGAGCGCTCCACACTGCTCGCGCCAGCAGCTGGAGCTTCTCTAGATCTTCTTGGCACGATCCCGTCCCCGCTGGTCTCGTTCAGCCTCACACACATTAGTTTGGAATCAATCAATCTCTTCACTTCAAGGGTAAAGAGTTGAACCCCGCCCCCACCGCAAGGAAAGATGAGGACATATTTGAATAGTCAGGACAGACATCCCATATTGACTTCTATGAGACACAAAGAGTGAGACACATGTCACATGATAGAGTGGAGATAGAGGCAGAGTAGTGGTAGAGTAAAGGTGGAGTAGATGGAGGTAGAGTAGGGGGAGGTGGAGTAGAGGCAGAGTATGGGTAGAGTAGAGTATGGATAAAGTAGAGTATGGGTAGAGTACGGCTAGAGTAGAGTATTAGTAGAGTATGGGGAGAGTAGAGTACGGGTAGAGTATGGGTAGAGTAGAGTATGGTTAAAGTAGAGTATTGGTAGAGTATGGGTAGTGTAGAGTATAGGAAGAGTAGAGTATGGGTAGAGTAGAGTATTGGTAAAGTAGAGTATGGGTAGAGTAGAGAAAGGGAAGAGTCGAGTATGGGTAGAGTAGAGTCTTGGTAAAGTAGAGCATGGGTAGAGTAGAGCAAGGGAAGAGTAGAGTATGGGTAGAGTAAAGTATTGGTGAAGTAGAGTATGGGTAGAGAAGAGTATTGGTTAAGTAGAGTAGGGGTAGTAATAGAGTATGGGTAGAGTAGAGTAAGGGAAGAGTAGAGTATGGGTAGAGTATAGGTAGAGTAGATAATGGGTAGAGCAGCTCAGCTCATGGACATGATGTTGACCGTGTTCTTCAGCCATTAAAGGCTGTGATGAAGGCCAACAAGCTAAGTACCACCCTGTCTTCTTCTTATGGTGTTTCGTTACTTTCATTAAAATTATTATTATTTTGCTGTTGCATCCCTACGAGGAGGTCAGTATGAAACATCTTCCATCACCTGAATTTCCCCCTGTGATTAAAAAAGTTCTATCATATCGTATTTTTTCTCATGGTAGAAACACATTTTCAGCAGAAATCCATGTTCAGAGGACAACTTCAGAATCATCCCTCGCACGGACACTAGCTCCTCCCAACTCCACGGAAGACAGGAAGACGGATCCCTGGAGGGACCCGGAAATTAAAAACAAAAACCAACCCACTACTCACGGCACCGCGGGGCATCTTGGATCCATTTTTTCACTGGAAACACGAAACGGCGTCGGGTGAAGCCTCTCGGTCCCCCACTGCAGGCTCCTCCCTTTGACTTGGAGGGCAGTTCGGATGCGTCGCGCGCAATCACTCCTCGGCGAGGCGGAGGTCATGACCGAGCGCCGCAGTGGCGCGCGAAAAACACCCATTTTCCAAATCAACTCCACGCGCTGCAGTACATTGCATTTTTTTCCTTTGGCTCACCTGCCAACCCTGTCATCGGCAACCACACAATGCCAGTGCAGCCCGTGCTGCCTTCAGAGGATGCTAACAACTCAGTACTGCACAATGAGAGGAATTGGCAAAAGGAATGATAAAAAATGAAGATCTCTGCGACGGCGAGCTTCGCGTGTCGGAACACATTCACATCCAGCCGCTTGCGACACGTAAACAGACAACTTCAGCAGATTCTGCTTTAAAAGGAATCTCAGAGAACTGTAACCTGTGCTGAGTTTTACAAAACCCTGAAAAACTATCATCGATCGCAGAATGCGTCGACGGCTGATTTCACAATAAAATCTTACATTTTTTGTATAAATAATCTTTAACTTTATTCCACGATTAATTTACGAGATTTATTTTTTATTTATTTTTGGGATCTGTTTTCCTCAACCTACAAAGAAACAACACGAACAGCCAATCGAACAGAGCAGAGAAACAACCATGTGACACCAAAAGCCAATCATAGGGCAGAGAAACAAACATGTGACACCAAAGCCAATCGTACAAAGCAGAGAAATAAAAATGTGACACCAACAGCCAATCATAGAGCAGAGAAACAACCATGTGACACCAACAGCAAATCATAGAGCAGAGAAACAACTATGTGACACCAACAGCCAATCGTACAGAGCAGAGAAACAACCATGTGACATAAACAGCCAATTGTACAGAGCAGAGAAAAAAACATGTGACACCAACAGCCAATCATACAGGAGAGAAACAACCATATGACACCAACAGCCAATCTCTGTGCTCTCTGGCCCGGCAGCGCCCGGCAGGGATGAGGCCCCACCGGAGCTGACGCCGCGGGTCTTCCTCAAACACCGATTTGAACTTGAACTCGCCCTCCTCCCGTCCCATCCGACAGTTTTATCTTCAAAATGTTGTTTCTATCCAACTAAATGGATTTAAAATGTCTCGTATATTAAAAAGTATAAAATTCCGCCAACTTTTAAATATTCAGCTTCAGTTCAAATAGCATTTGTACAGTATAAAAAACGGTCAAGACACATTATCCCCGAGATGTTATTGAGAATTTTGACTCTGTTCTGCAAACTTTTTCCGATTCTTCAATTTTTTCTTCTCGGGTTATCGTTCCTGACATCAACGCCTCGTATATACAAGTCATTTGGGAAAAAAAAGATTTACGAAGGACTCTTCACACATGTGCTGCCCTAGACCCACTTACGTTCATGTGAAGAGCTAATGATTGAGATGCACTGAGTTCCCATATCTCCATACGAAACCTGACTGGAGCGACGTGGACCCAGTTGCGTCCATTGTATCAGTTTTCATAATAACAATAATCACAATAATAATCATACGGCATCTTTGCGCTGACCTCGCAAACAACAACATTTCCTTCCAGACAATGAAGAGCATCGTATCTAATTATATCTCCTCGGCGTCCTCAGGCGGTCGGTCTCAAAGCATCGTCTTGGAGGGTTGCCGTGCAGAAGAGGGGAGAGCGCGGAACTTCAATACTTTGATGAAGAAATGCTGTATTCCTGACCTTCCCGACCTTTTCCCTCATGATTTTACATTGTCTCTACTTTTGGGTTTTGGGAAATTCTGACGATACTGTGAGAAAACTTCCTTCAAATAATGTCCTGGTCCCACTAAGAACTAAAGTAATACATGTTTTTCTCTAGGGGGGAGTAAGTTTTAGGGTTAGGGTTAACTAACTAATGAATAACCCTAAACTTAAAACAGGCTACCAAGGGTCAAATAGTGTCAAATAACCAAAAAAACACCCCTTTTATGTATTGGTTAAAGCAAGGGCACTTCTGCCTTTGAAAAATGTATAAATACACACATAATACAGCAACATGAAGTACCTTTGCCAAAAATACGTGTATCTGCCGTTGTCAGTGGAACCAGGAAAGATTTTATTTTGATAAAGGTTTCTCACTATATCAAGCACAGACCAGGTGATAATATGAAGGTTAAAGGAGAAAAATGTTTTCTCACCATATCATTGTAATTTTCTTATTTCAAACCCGAAAATAGAGGCACAATGTTACAATAACAAAAATCTAAAAATATGGACTATCATCAGTAAAATACCCAGGTGGTAATGTAACATGTCTGTGCTGACTGGAAAATGGGACCAAAACTTCATTATCATTATCGTAACATCCACTGGCGGATTAATTCACCGGCTTGCCTGGGCTGAAGCTCAATGCCCTCTACTCACATGGAAACCAACATTTTCCACATCAAAAATTATAATAATAATAATAATAATAATAATAATAATGACAATTATTATTATTATTATTATTATTATTATTATTATTATTATTATTAATAATAATAATAATAAAAAAAAATAATATCAAATTATTATACTTGGTAAAATATAAACTTGAAAACACTTGAAACAACTTATAATCTGGGGCCCCCTCCGTCCGATAAAAAGATGTTCACTTGGGTAACAAACAACAACTGCACATCAGACTTTCAAAAATAAAATGTGTGGATCTGCTCCAAGACGTGTCGATTTTATGCATAAATGATTGGTTGTCTAATGCAACAGGGCAGGCTGGCCGGGTACGCACAGGAGGGGGAGGATTTCAGACGGGACATGAGAGTACGGACAGTCACGGCAAAGCAATGTTCGCCTATCTTGTGCATGCTGCGAATAGACTCCAAGCTGTAAAAAACAATTTGATTCACAGCGTGAACATTGGACCAAAGCATTGAGAAGGGTGGTTGCAAGTTGTCAAGTTTCAAGCAGAAACTAACACATTTTGCGATATTACTTTGCATTTTTCTTGGCCCCATTATGATATGCAGAGGGTGATATGAACAGAGTAGATTATGTGATTGTTGGTTGACTGGGGTCATAAAAGCCTGCTGTGTAGGTCGACTGGGGAACAGATAAACCTATTCCTTAACTGGAGTAATGTAGACCTATTGGTATGTCGAATAGCATCAAATTACCCCATGGTTGGTTGACTGGGATAATATTAGCCTACTTGTTGGTTGACTAGGGTCATATTCTCATACTGGTTGGTTGACTAGGGTCATATTCCCATACTGGTTGGTTGAATAGGGCCATATTCCCATACTGGTTAGTTGACTAGGGCCATATTCCCATACTGCTTGCTTGACTAGGGTCATGTTGGTCTCTTTGTTTAATGCTGTGTTTCTGTGTGTTTTCTTACCCCATGTCTTCCATGTCTATATTGTCTGTAATGCTTCTATTCTATTTGTTTATTATTTGTACAGCACTTTGGTCAACCCCTGTTGTTACATTGGGGTAGGTTGAGAAGGCCGACAAAAAAAGCGAGCGCAGGGGCCCATGACCAAATTAATCCACCCTGGTAACGCCCATCCTGAATACGACGGCGGCGGTATTTTCTTATCTCATTAACAGTCATTTAGCAGAGGGACGGATGGAGGGATGGCGGGATGGAGGGGATGGAGGGATGAAGAGTGAAAACAATAACAGGAGGAGAGAAGAAGGGCTCCTTTTACCAACCCCTGGGGACCCCTCGTCTAATGAAACGCTGTCAAGGTCCAGTGAGCTGAGCTGCCAGCAGAAACACTCCCGAAGAGGAGAGAGGGAGCGAAGAGAGGGAGAAAGAGGGAGAGAGAGAGAGAGAGAGAGAGAGAGAGAGAGAGAGAGAGAGAGAGAGAAGAAACTAAGGAGCTTGAGAGGCAACAGCACAAAGACACAGGCCAAACGGAAGCTGAGCCTCTCATGGAGTACAGTGATGATACTGAGGAAGCCACTCGGGCAGAAAAGAGCGCAGAAGCACAGAATACACAGGAATCACCCTGTGTGTGTGTATATATACTGTATATATATATATATATATATATATATTTTTTTTTAGGATTTTAAAATTAATATATTTTTTGTGCACAAATGATTTATCAGGATGGAAAAGATTAAATTAATGATTTTAATTCATGCTATCAAGCGATTTTAAAATATATCATTATATATCTTTATTGATATTCTGTAAACACCAAACATCCACAATATTAAAACCAGTGACAGGTAAAGTGAATAACATTGATCATCTGGTTCCAATGGCACCTGTCAAGGGGTGGGATATATTATTATTATTGTTATTATATATATAATATATATATATATAATCTTAAATAGTATTATCATTTATTTATCATGTTATTTATGATTATTATATATATATATATAGTGTTTTATTGTATGAGGCAGCAAGTGAAGAGTGAGTTGTTGAAGTTGATGTGTTGAAGCAGCGTAAGGATCTGAGCCACTTTGACAAGGAGCACATTGTGATGCTGGACGACTGGGTCAGAGCATCTCCAACACCACAGCTCTTGTAGGGTGTTCCCAGTATGCAGTGGGTACTACCTACAAAAAGTGCTCCAAGGAAGGACGACCGGTGAACCGGCGACAGGGTCTTAGGGGCCTATGGGCTCATTGATGAAGGGAGTGAAGTCCAGCCTGTCTGGTTCGATCCCAAAGAAGAGCTGCTGTAGCACAAACTGGTGAAAATGGAATGTTGCTTTGATAGAAACGTGTGGAACACACGGTGCATGGCAGCTTGCTGAGTGTCCATGCTGACCCCTGTCCACCCCTAAAAGCACCTACAATGGACACGTGAGCATCAGAACTGGACCATGGAGCAATGGAAGAAGATGACCTGGTCTGATGAATCACGTTTTCTTCTACATCATGTGGATGGGTGGGGTTAGGGTCCGATCCCATGGAGCGTCTGTGGGATGTGCTGGAACAACAAGCCTGATCCATGGGACCCCAACGCACAACTTCCAGGACTTAATGGATCTGCTGCTAACGTCTTGGTGCCAGATGCCACAGGACACCTTCAGAGGTCTAGTGGAGTCCGTGCCTCCACGGTCACAGCTGTTTTGGTGGCACCAGGGGGAGCTACACAATATTAGTGTTATCAGTGGTGGTTTTAATGTTGTGGCTGACTGGTGTATATCACCATTAGCAACGACTCACTGCACCACAATTGTAATGATATCTTACTGAATTTAGACTAGTGGGACCTCTCCCTCTCTTTACCGTATATACATAAACTATATTCATCCGGTAACCTGGAGGGCTGATAAACTGGGGGTGAATCCATCGGGACACAGCCGTGTTTCAATTGACAGAAGCCATTTGTCTGACAAGCCATCACAGAGCGGAGTTCCCAGCGGGACCAGGAACGTGAGCTGAGAAGGAGGCGGCTCTCCAGGGAAAAGCTGAACGGTAGAAGGGCACCGGGTGCGTCGGCGCAGTGTACGGGCGCGGCGTGGCGTGCGGGGAGTGCCGCTTCCCATTCAATCCATGTCAATCCACCGCTGCGCCTCCACCGACCATGTCGGCATCTCTCTCCTTTCGCCCGAGAGGTCTATTTTATTTCCAACTGGAGCTGCTGGAAGTTTTGCTTATTGATCCAGATCAGTTTTAAATACAAGGAACAAACACGCGTGGAACAGGTGGAATCTCACATTTCAGTTCTGTTAAAAGTTATTTATGACAGACTCATATAAGAACACGTTTTATAACTTTATAACCGCATAACTGCAACACCTTGTTGAACTTAAAGCGTCTGCAGAGATCATAATGAGACAGTCCAAACGAGATCCACATGTTGTAATGTCATTTTTCAAGACGCAAGAAGCAGAAATGTATTCATCACTAAAAAACTATTGTTGGTATTTCAGACATAAAACTTTTTGTCACGCTGTGTGTGTGACTGTGGGGGGACGGAGGTTCAAGTTGATTGGTGGGTTGTTATAATGGGCATAAGTTCATCTGATTGGATGGAAGGTGTTCAGGATAGTGGGTAACTGGCCCTGGTGTCTAGGGGGGCTGGTTGCCGGGGAGTTTGGAAAAGGGTGGAGCGAGGGAGGTGTGAGGCGAGCGCTCGGGGCGAGTGGAGGAGGAGAGAGAAGAGGTGGCTGGAGAGAAGCCGGTATTGAAAAGGGACACGTCCATCCCAGGTGGTTGTTATCCCACCGGACACCTCCGCCCCGGGGGGTAGTTGTCAGCCCTGCGGCGGGCCATAAAGGCGGCTTCGGCCTCACGCCGAGGATCCAAACGTCACGGTATCATCAAACCGTGTCTTAAACGAGGTCGACACCGCCGCTGTTTCCCATGTTCCTCCACCAGGTAGCGGGCGGGGCCGTTGGGAAAGACCCCGCCCCGGAAAGAAAGATGTAAATGGCGGAATGTGAGGGTGTAATAAGACAAAGTAATGGCTGCTATCACCATTCCCACCGGTGCATCGGCCCTCACTGAGGAGCGGGAAGGAGACGTGATGAGCGGGGATGTGTAACTGGAGCGTGACCTCACAGTCTGGCTCCCATCGCACGCTGTGATTCCCCAACGGTGCCCTATTGCTCCCACGTGCTGTTGTTAAAGGAGATAATTGCAGCTTTTCCGGATGAGTTGAATCAGCGCTCGCCTCGAAAATCAATGGAGTGCTCCGTAGGTTCCTATCTACCGGTTTGTCACCGAGGTGATGCATTTCCATAGTTTTAAACATAAAAACTTTAATGTATTTAAATCGTTATGTCTGAACAATGATTCTGCGGCTCACTTGCAGTACCCCTCACCGCCCACTAGGTTGAAAATCGCAGCGTTAAATCGTTCATCTCGGAATATCGCGATGGTGACACATTTTTAAGGTTTACAATAAAATTAAAACGATGAAATTAGTTGTGAAAAAAATCTTTAGCGTCATTTATTTATATATCAAAATCTTAATGTTTTGCCAACGATTTGGCCGCCCACTTGCAGTACCATGGCGGACCAACATGTTTAAAATCGCTGTCACATCGGTTTATCACAAGGGCGGTGTATTTATTACGTTTCAAAGAAAAGAAAAACGAAATGTGCATGAAAGTCTTTATGTTCGGCCCATGATGTTGTGGCCCAGGTGCGGTGCCCTCATTGACCACGAGGGGGGCCGCGTTCGCTGGGTTAATCATTCAAGGAAGCCGGGTCTCGATCCCCAGAGAAAAAGCCCCGAAAATCCGCATTTTAAGAGTCGGAGGCATCCGGTTCGTCTGTGACAGGAAGCTGCGGCGGGGGTGGTTGAGGCGGAAAAAATACAAACTGTAAATGACAGATATAAAAGAAATTTAAGATATTTAATATGATCATTCCCGCTGCTGTACAGGCTATAATTGGAGAGCAGAAAAGAGGAGTGATGAGGGGAGATGTGGAAACAGAGCGTGACCTCACAGCCGCCAGCGTATCGCTATACACCCTATGTTATTCCTTATTGTTCACATCCAAATGCAATCAAAATACAAGGTGTTTCCAGCCTTTCCAGATGAGCTGAATCAGCGGGTCACAACATTTACCGAATGTTTGGGGCCCACATACGACCCCGTGTAGCGGGAGTTCATCTCTTAATTGTTTCATCATGTATTTATCTAGTTCTTATCTGTTGTTTCGTCGCGGCGGTTTAAGATGTTGTGACCAAATGCCGTGAAGTTCATTTTCCAAACATTTAGAAAAATACGATGGAGTGGACCTTCAAAATATTTTGGGGACGATTCTTGTGAAATATTTTAAAAAGTTGTAAGTGAAAAAAACAGATAAAGGAATGTTATGACTTTTTTTTTTAATCAAATCTTTGCGTTTTGCCAATTATTTGGTGGCCGATCTGCGGTACCCTCGTGGACCACTAGGGGTAACGGCGCCAACAGGGTGACAATTGGCAATTAAATTATTTGAAAGAACCGCTGTACACACAGGAAAAAGGCAATATATCTGTATTTTGTAGGAGTCCAAGGCTTCACATTGACTTTTCTCACTAATTGAGCCGGAGGCTGAGGGAGGAACTTGCAGCGGCTTTAACAGGGAGTCATTTGCTGCTGAATAAAGGAGCCGACACGGCACCATTATTTTTCACACATCCTACTCAAAAAGAAAATCTGCTACACGCAACATATACCCAGATAAAAGTTTCCATCCTTTCAGAAAAGGAGCTTTTTGGTGATGTTCTTAATCAAATTAGGGTTTGAACTGACACAAGCTTTATCTCTGCTGTTTTAGCAGGACACGACAGTTACTTCACACATGACATGACAATTACTTTAATGAAGTATAAGGTACAAAAAAAAGATGTCAAGTCGAAGCATAAAAGGTGCAGAAAAACAGAAACTCTCCTTCGTGTTCTAAAAGAACATGACATCCAGGGTGTGACGGCCTTCATGGGATGAAAGGAACAAGACAAAGACGCCTCAGGCACTTTGCGGAGAATAAGTACAACTAAGGTGATTGGCGTCGAGATGAATTAGAGATGCTCGCACGCTACACAAGTCGAGGCTAAGTGCAGGAGCGAGGACAGCGTGATGAGAGATAAGATAAGATAAGACTTTATTAACCCCTGGAGGGAAAGGCAGGCGTTCCAGCAGCAAAGAAAAAAAAAAACCGGCTGTCAAGAAAGGGATATAAATGAGATAAGAAATAACACATGTTCGCATCTACGTACACACATACATAGTCAGCCCAATAAGGGCAAGTAGCAGCAAGGCAGGTACTGGAGGTAACTAGTATTGTACAGCATGTAGGTAGGTAACTAGTATTGTACAGCATGTAGGTAGGTAACTAGTATTGTACAGCATGTAGGTAGGTAACTAGTATTGTACAGCATGTAGGTTGGTAACTAGTATTGTACAGCATGTAGGTAGGTAACTAGTATTGTACAGCATGTAGGTTGGTAACTAGTATTGTACAGCATGTAGGTAGGTAACTAGTATTGTACAGCATGTAGGTAGGTAACTAGTATTGTACAGCATGTAGGTAGGTAACTAGTATTGTACAGCATGTAGGTCGGTAACTAGTATTGTACAGCATGTAGGTGGGTAACTAGTATTGTACAGCATGTAGGTCGGTGATTAGTATTGTACAGCATGTAGGTAGGTAATTAGTATTGTACAGCATGTAGGTAGGTAACTAGTATTGTACAGCATGTAGGTAGGTAACTAGTATTGTACAGCATGTAGGTCGGTAACTAGTATTGTACAGCATGTAGGTGGGTAACTAGTATTGTACAGCATGTAGGTCGGTGATTAGTATTGTACAGCATGTAGGTAGGTAACTAGTATTGTATAGCATGTAGGTATGTAACTAGTATTGTACAGCATGTAGGTAGGTAATTAGTATTGTACAGCATGTAGGTAGGTAATTAGTATTGTACAGCATGTAGGTAGGTAATTAGTATTGTACAGCATGTAGGTAGGTAATTAGTATTGTACAGCATGTAGGTAGGTAACTAGTATTGTATAGCATGTAGGTATGTAACTAGTATTGTACAGCATGTAGGTAGGTAATTAGTATTGTACAGCATGTAGGTATGTAACTAGTATTGTACAGCATGTAGGTAGGTAATTAGTAGTTAGGGAGGCAGGTAGTTGGTAATTAGTTGGTAGATCGGTAGTGAGATAGAATGGCAGGAAGGTAATTAGTAGTTTGGGATGTAGGTATGTAGGCAGGTAGGTAATTAGTTGTTAGGTCGAAAGATAAGGTAGGGAGATAATAATAATAATAATAATAATAATAATAATAATAATAATAATAATTCTTATTCTTATTATTCTTATTATTATTTTTATTATTATTATTATTATTACAATAACAAACCTACTTCTGCTACAACTAATGATAATAATAGATTTCATAGTTTCAGGGAAGAGACAGATTTGCCTCCATTCTCGATTTTATTTTATATATTTTTTAATCTTCCCAATTGAATCCTACCAGCTGTTGTTTTATATATATGTGTGTGTGTGTGTGCGTGTGTGTTTTTGTACTTTTATGGTTTTATTTTCTAATTTGCGGTTGGAGATGAGGGAGCCGCTGTGCAATCAGTTTCACGGTGGGTCTGAGAAAAGTGACATGGAGGCCGTTGTTTCTCCCACAGAGGGGAAATGATCACAGTTCAGCCGCGATGCTCTCTTTTCATTTATTTCTTATATATGTTTTTCCTTCTTTCCCCTTCAACCTTGTTTTTCTTCGAGGAGAGTTTAATTTTTATTTTTATTTTTTCCGTTTTAGCGAAGGAGATATTTTCCAAAGGCATCAGTGTACGGGCAGAATGGGATTGGATTGTGTAATGAAAGTTTAAATGAAAAAAAGGAGAAAAAGCCGCAGCATTGTGCATCGGGTTAAAAGAGTGGCCATGCAACAAATAACAGCGTTTGCGATTCAGTAACCTGCAATTGCTCGTACTTCCATCATGGCAGACGCCTTTCCCCAAATAAATACTATTGATGACTCAAAATAAGAGTTGCAGACAAGAAAGCCACACCTGAGACACATCGGACACCTGTGTATTTATTCATCCTTTCAGGGAAACTAAACATCAACATTATGACGGGCGGATGGACAGACAGACATACAAGGAGGGACAGACAGACAGACGGATAGATAGATAGATAGATAGATAGATAGATAGATAGATAGATAGATAGATAGATAGATAGATAGATAGATAGACAGACAGACAGACAGACAGACAGACAGACAGACAGGCAGAGAGATAGATGGAACGATAGATCACAAATTTTTCGGTTTATTCAGTATGTTTTGTTCATTGTTCTATCATCAGGTTATTACTGTTTGCCAACTTAGTATTGTTTTTTTTACGTTTATTGTCTGTACTGAGCTTTATTTTTATTGTTCATTGTTCATTTGATGATTTATTGTATATTTCTAAATGTGCTGCCTTGTAGTTATTTTTTTGGTGTTCTGACAACTTTTCTTTTTTCCAGCTAATTTATTTATTTAATATGTTATATTTTTAAAAATGTTGTTGTTATTATTATTATTATTATTATTATTATTATTATTATTATTATTATTATTATTATTATTATTATTATCATTGTTATTATTATTGTGAGCTGATGATTTTTGGAAATTTCAGAATATATAGTGTCTGTCCATTTATCTATCTATCTGTCTGTCCGTCTGTCCGTCTGTCGGTATCATCTTTCTATCTATCTATCTATCTATCTATCTATCCATCTATCCATCTATCTATCTATCTGTCTATCTGTCTATCTGTCTATCTGTCTGTCTATCTGTCTGTCCGTCTGTCCGTCTGTCTGTCTGTCTGTCTGTCTATTTATCTGTCTGTCTGTCTGTCTGTCTATTTATCTATCCATCTGTCTGTCTGTCCGTCTGTCTGTCTATCTTCCTTAGCATGGAGACTGAGCACGGCTCTTCCAGTGGGTGGGAGTAGGATTAGCGCTCCCCCTAAAAGGTGAAGGGCCCGTCAGAGTGGAACTCCCAGAATCCTCTCTGGTTCAACACGGAGCGATGGAGTGATAGAACAGACTGAGGGAGGAAGTAGCTTTCAGAGATACCATCTGTTTACCAGCGCTCAGCGACTCAAGGAGCAACTTGGGAACCTGCTCCTCGGAAAGTCTTCCCCGCCCGTCGCCCTCTCACTCAAACGTCCCGGGACGTCCGACTGACCTTGAGTGGCCGCTGGGGACTCTGGGTGAATAGGGGGCAACATTCAGTCCTCAACTATAGACAATCTAGAGTCTCCTTTTTGTTTTCCTCTGTTCCAACTGTTTAATTCCTCCAGGACATCTCTTCCATTTGACACAGGAAACTTTAATTAGGGCCCAGGTACCAAAGGCATTGAAAAGGCCGTATTGTAATGCAAGGTCTTATTATTATTATTGTAATTTTATTAATAATAATAATAATAATAATAATAATAATAATAATAATAATAATAATAATAATAATAATAATAATAATAATAATTTATTTATTTTTATTGGAATTGTACGGCAGCCCCTTATTGTTATTGTAAGAGGAAAAAGGAACCCCAAGTTCTTGGAATTTTGAAGCCCAACACAGTCTGGAAAACCATCCTCCGCATCACAGACGCACAAGGTTGATGTCTTGATTTCAACCGCGCTGTCACAAGGACCTCGTGGTTGAAGGTTCATCCAAATCGATCGGCATATCGAAACGAATATTAGCCAAAAACGGACCAACAAATTTGCGATTTTAAGACCCAGGTGCCAGTACCACAGTCCGAAAAATGTTGAACCTGGCTAAAATCTGGAACACATGCTTTGGCGTAGGCTAGAAACAGGGTTGAGGTGTCATTTAGACCGCTATGGCACAAGGATCTTGAGGTTTCAATTTCATCCAAATTGATCCCCGTACGGGATCAATTTGGATGATATTTAAACTCAAGATTAAGGGCAGCAGATAATAGTAAAAAAACCGAACAACTTTGACCCGAAATATTCAGTATTTCTGGTTAACTGACACATCACACGTCTGGTTCTAAAATGAACGAGATGATGTTTACAGTAAGGCGCTTTATGACGTCATCGTATTATTTACTATAAATGTACAGGTTGTGATTGAGGATGTCCAGTTGGAGCGTGTCCAGTGTGCGGCGTGGGCTCGGTCACTCTGCAGTGTTTGGACGTTACCAAACTACCCATTTACGTGTATATTTATGTAGCGTCTTACCTGTAGATGTCAGTAAATCTGTTGGATTGATATTTTAAATCCGTGGCCCACATTACTTTG
This sequence comes from Zeus faber, assembly GCF_960531495.2. Taxonomy (NCBI): domain Eukaryota; kingdom Metazoa; phylum Chordata; class Actinopteri; order Zeiformes; family Zeidae; genus Zeus; species Zeus faber. The sequence continues at coordinate 27,438,467 of NC_137204.1, read as the reverse complement.
CCAGATGAGTGAAAAACATAATCGGAAATAATCCTTGGATTGTAGGCTCAGCGTGCCTTGAAATAAACTGTAACGTGTAATGTCCAGTGATGAGTTCAAAATCCAAGGTGGCATCAGAAAAATAGAAGCCGTGTAATGGTAATTACCCACAGAAATATTAAAATGTTACGTTGTATTTTATGGAAACGGAACTTACTGAAAATGTCATCCAAATAAAAAACTGAACTCAACTTTACTAAAGAAATATGTAAATTGGACTGCTACCGTGAATTGACGTAAATATGTCGTAATTGACGTATTCGACACAGAACATCTACTGTCAAAGGAACTCCACATACTTCAAAGCAGCAAGCTAAGTTAAATACAATTTTACATTACTAACATAAAAACTACAATAAAGTATTAATTACAAATAACATGTATTCATACATTTTCAAATTAAATGTATTTATTGTTATTGTTATTAAAAGTAATTACAAAAGATATTTTTGTTATTTTTACAGATGCTGAAAAATAGCCAACAATCATTAAAAACCTCTGAGGTAAGTGTTGAATTCTCCTACGTCTCAGTGTTAAGAGTCTTCCACCAGGACGATTTACATTTTGGAGACTCCAGAAATGAACAATGCGCAGCTACGAGTTCAACAGCAATTCTTAAAAACAAGATTCTAAATGTTTGCACATGGACGCAAAATGACCGAGATGATGTTTTGATGAAAGGAAATAATCGTTATCAGGATATGAAAAAGTCTGGTGGAATAAATGATAATGCTCCGGAAAGAGATTCTATTGCAATAACAGAATTGCCAACAAGACAAATTATGTTTAATCCAAACAAACATATTCAGATCCGTTTACTGGCTGTATTGGTGTCGATCACTATGACTCTATGTTGGATAACATCACTATGCCAATTGATAGACCATTGAAGAAGTCACTGCTAAATAATGATGATGAACTATCTCTGGTAAGACGTGCGATTATCCAAGAGGGGTCGTGGTATTCAACTGTAGATCCACACGCAAGGATGACAATGTGCGTGAATAAATTTGACTCACCGTCGTTCTGTAGCTTACTACAACAACATTGAATCTGTCTGTCGGCATTTCTGTTATAATACTAATTCATTCGGCCAAACTCCAACCTGCATTTGAAATCACAGGACTGCAGACGGATGGTACTGACACACGGCGACAACACAAAATAAGCGAAAATTGCAGGAAACTGCAGAAAACCAGTATCAAAAAGGAGACAAAAGACATGCATTCCATCAAAAACACACTGTAACTGCTGTAAAAGGCTTGTCAATACTTTAGGAAATAAAAACACAAAATATATATTTATATTTATGAATACAGAAATAAATGAAAAAAAATACAATGTGTTACCTGAAAAAAGACAACAAACAAATTCATATTCACTTCAAATTACTGAAAAAAATGGAAAAAAACAAACAAACAATGAATATTTAGAATATAATGGAGACCACGAAAGATGAAATTAATTTGATTGTAAATGATGTAATTATAGTAAATTAATCTGACAATACTAACTTTAAATTCCTATCTTTGTTGATATATCAACAAAATCAACTTTGTTTAAGATGTAACATTTCACATTTAAATAAAAGTAATGAAATACTGAAAGCGTTAACAATAAGTGAGCTTTAGCGTTATCATTTTCTATAATTGGAAACAAAGGGAAACACATGAAAAACAGACGTATGAGAGTGAAACACAGGAAAGAAAACTTCAATTTGTACAAGAGCTTTTTAAGACATGACTGGTTATGTGTAGAAAATAATTTACGATGATCACAAATGAAATACTGGTGGCTGGAAGTTGGGCGACTGAAGTTGAAATACAAGCAGCAGCAAATGTACTAGGTGTACATACAGTATATTCACATATAGTCATAACAAATGGTTGAAATATTGCACGTGAAAGCACCAATTAAAAAGGAATTATTTAATCGATTTCCTTGAAAAAAATCATTGAATGTCATTATGAAGTTGCGTTATGCGTTAAATGTCATACTAGCAAAGACTGTGCTAATATGTGCAATAAATATGCAAATAACAAAAAGAAAAAGACGTGACATGGACATTATACATTATTTTTAGATATCCAGGTCGGTCTGAAGGTCAGTAACAACGAGTAAAGGTCAGTTTTATGTTGATACGCTCAGTTAATTGTGCTTCATTGAACACAATTATAATGACCTAAAACAAACACGCGGGGCCCAGTGTACTGCTGCCTGCAGCTGTATTTATTAGTACGATTTTTATATAATTAACAGGCAGTAATCACACTTTCGAGGGCCTAAGGATTCTCAAAATGTTATGAAACTTTGCACATGGCTGAACTTGTACATATTCTGTGGTTCTTGCACAGGTGTGTGGCATATCTGCTTGATGGCGCCCGCTGCAAGTTTTCAACTTTCCCCGGTGCCATGACCCTCACCCAACAGCAAGTCGGCCATTTTGAATTGATTGTGCAATTTTTGTGTGTTTTATTTCTTTTTTTTTAACCATTGGTCCTACTTCAACAAACCTCTCCTCGGCCGTTCACGGCATCCACCTCACACCTCGTCAGACGTATTTAGATGAGGAACTTTCTCTTTCCTCAGGAGGGAAAAGACTGAAAAATACGACGCAGAGCGGTGATTATGAATGAAGATGACTCTGCAGCGCATCGTGCTTCTGTGGAAAGTAAAGATAATTGTGTCGTGCAAACTGAGTTATTTTGAGTTCAAACAATTTTGCAGAAAGGACAACGTCACCGATCATTTGGTTCTGGACGTGATGGAAACTAAAGAGAACTAGAGACGGAAAATAAATAAAATAACTCAACTAAAACAAACTATTAATTATAAATATCAACTCAATAACTCAACTCAACCCTCTCACCTTCAGTCACCTTTCTTGGAGTGTGTATGAAAAGGAGTCACTCAGTCACTCATCACGCCGCGTTTCCTTCGCTCATATTTACGACACTTATGAGAACTGAACGAGTTGACGGAGCGTCCACCCCGCGGGCCCGCAGGGCGGGACGAGTGGAGGCGCCCGGTAAAACCCCACCTTCGGATATGAAAACCCAGCTCACGGGCGGAGATATCTCCTGCCGCCGCATTTCCGAGAAAGTGCGACGCCGCCGGGGGGGGAACGTGCTTTAAAATCCTATTTTCCGCGGGGCTCAAGGGGGCCACCGGGAACACGGTGAGGGACATAAAAGCGTACGAGTAAAAGGATAAAGTGCTGTAAACTCTGCCCTCCCCCCCGCGCTCCCTCCCTGTTTTTCATTATTTTTATTTTTTTTCCGCCCGCTGCTTCCCGTAAATACTCCCCCGATAGGAGACCCGGTCAACCGCTTGACCCTCTCCAACCCAGAATGCCTTGCGCAGGGCCCTCTGCAAACAGATAAACGTGTCCTCCGGAGCCGGTGGGACCGGGTGCGAGGCCGACCCGCGTCTGAAGCCACTAATTCCGAGAGTCCGTGCCGCCCTGCAGCCAAGGAGACCGGTATGCGCTGAGAATATCGCCAAGCGCAGAACAAACAGCTGGTTCCCGTGAGGGTACGGGCACACCCTGCCACGCCCGTCCTGGAGGGGAACTCCCTGACGCGCGTGCTCACTTCGACCCACTCGGCCACTTCCGCCGCGCTGCTCATTCGTCGTTTTTTAGTTTTTTGCCGAGGGCGGCGATGGCGCTTTGGAGAGGGGGGAGCGTCATCGCCACGTTGAGAAGGAGGCGGAGCGGGAGACGCCGGAAGGTACGCCGCTGAACAACAATCCCCCGGAGAACACGTCGCCGCCGCCTCGGGGGTTCAGAGCGTCCGACGTCGGCCATGTTGGACTGAACAACTGGATCCAGGAGGAACCTTCACCTGAGGTGTTCACTCAGTCTGACGTCCTCCCTGTGCATCACTATGAACTTCTGCTGGTACCAACTGTAAAAGAGAGATAGACAGACAGAGAGACAGACAGACAGACAGACAGACAGACCGACAGACAGACCGACAGAAAGACAGACCAACAGACAGACCGACAGACAGATAGATAGACAGAGAGACAGACAGATAGATAGACAGAGAGACAGACAGACAGACAGACAGACGGATGGATGGACCACACTCCTCTGTATCAGTCATTCACAGTGTGTCAGCCGGCAGCTTGTTCTGGATTTGCACAACACGAGGGGGAGTTGAGAGGGTGAGACGGGTTCAGACGGCTCCTCTGGCTCCATTAGCCCCGCGGCCGCCGCTGACAAGTCCAATGACATCATCCTCGTCTGACAAGCCTCCCGAAAACGAGTTCAATCACTTCGATTTCCCTGTCACTTTGAATTTCGCCAATTAGAGTCGCGGCGCTACACAAGTAGCTCACCACTGTTTATCATTTCACCTGCGTCAACATAAAAAAAAAAAATAATAAGCTTTTGGATGAAACGGGAGAGGGGATTAGCGGCGCCGGAGCCGGGCTGGAAAAGTGTAACGGACGCGTCAAGTAGGACGCTCCCCAGCGGCCGCTTCCCAAACGGCCCCCAACACTAATCCCCTCCATTCCCGTATGAAGCTGCCCGCGGGTCGGTGACGCAGGACTTGCAAACGATCGGTTCATATCGAACCGATCTCTCCCATGACTCCGGAGTCTGGAGTCGCCCCGCTGAAAAGGGTCCTTCTCGTTCCACGCGGTGAATTCGACTGTCAGTCATTTCGACGGAATCGAACCGCTCCCGGGGAGAAATCCGTTCGCCGCCCGGAGCGGAGCGGAGCGGCTCCTCCAACGCTCGTTGGACGGAGCTGAATCCAACGAAGCGAGACGGCCGTGAGGCCGAACGGGTCTTTTTTTTTTTTTTTTTTTTACCCAGTAACGAGATGAATCTCCGAAAAGAGACGGGACGATCCGAAGCAGGTTTGTTCCCGAACGGCGTTGACGTGCAACGCGGCCCGTCCCCCGTTTCCCTTCGCGTGGCTCCGTGGCGCCTCCACGAGGCGTCGGTTCCATTTCAACGCTGCCTCGTCGGGTGATGGAAGGTCAGAGACTCGTATCATAAGCTTCTCCTCCGTTTCCATCGCTGCTTGTGCTTTTCCGAAAAAGGTCAGTCACCCACGGGGTCAAAGTTCAAATTGGCTGAACTTTCCGCGGAGCCTCTGCGTCTCCCGGTTGGAGGGAGGATTTGTCTCGTTGGGGAGGCTGGAGTCCATCCACTGTCGCCCGAACGTGAGCCTCAAACGTCCCGTTACTCGAGCTGTTTTATTTCATTTATTTCATAAACCCTCATTATCCCCACAACAACAACACCACATTTCCAATATCTCTGCATTCACCCATCCCAGATGTAGAGGCGCTCGGGGAGCAGTTAGGGGGTTAAGTGTCTCACTCAAGATGCAAAAGATGATCATCATGCCATCCTAGTGCCATAAGAAAATAGTCATCATGTCATACTAGTACCATAATAAATAGTCATCATGTCATCCTAATGCTATAAGAAAATAGTCATCATCTCATACTAGTACTATAATAAATAGTCATGAAGTCATCCTAGTGCCATAAGAAAATAGTCATCATGTCATACTAGTACCATAATAAATAGTCATTATGTCATACTAGTACTATAATAAATAGTCATCATGTCATACTAGTGCTATAATAAATAGTCATGAAGTCATACTAGTGCTATAAGAAAATAGTCATCATCTCATACTAGTACCATAATAAATAGTCATCATGTCATACTAGTACTATAATAAATAGTCATCATGTCATACTAGTGCTATAATAAATAGTCATGAAGTCATACTAGGGCTTTAAGAAAATAGTCATCATCTCATACTAGTACCATAATAAATAGTCATCATGTCATACTAGTACTATAATAAATAGTCATCATGTCATACTAGTACCATAATAAATGGTCATCATGTCATACTAGTACTATAATAAATAGTCATCATGTCATACTAGTGCTATAAGAAAATAGTCATCATCTCATACTAGTGCTATAATAAATAGTCATCATGTCATACTAGTGCTATAATAAATAGTCATCATGTCATACTAGTGTTGTAAGAAAATTGTCATCATGTCATACTAGTACTATAAGAAAATAGTCATCATGTCATACTAGTACTATAATAAATAGTCATCATGTCATACTAGTGGTATAAGAAAATAGTCATCATGTCATACTAGTACTATAATAAATAGTCATCATGTCATACTAGTACTATAATAAATAGTCATCATGTCATACTAGTGCTATAAGAAAATAGTCATCATGTCATACTAGTACTATAATAAATAGTCATCATGTCGTACTAGTGCTTTAAGAAAATAGTCATCATGTCATACTAGTGCTATAAGAAAATAGTCATCATGTCATACTAGTGCTATAAGAAAATAGTCATCATGTCATACTAGTACTATAATAAATAGTCATAATGTCATACTAGTGCTATAAGAAAATAGTCATCATGTCATACTAGTACTATAATAAATAGTCATCATGTCATACTAGTACTATAATAAATAGTCATAATGTCATACTAGTGCTATAAGAAAATAGTCATCATGTCATACTAGTACTATAATAAATAGTCATCATGTCATACTAGTACTATAATAAATAGTCATAATGTCATACTAGTGCTATAAGAAAATAGTCATCATGTCATACTAGTACTATAATAAATAGTCATCATGTCATACTAGTGCTATAAGAAAATAGTCATCATGTCATACTAGTACTATAAGAAAAGGGTCTTAAAACCCTCTGAAACTGTCATCCAGTTATCAGTACTAGCACCTTAGAAATACCAGAGCTGATAGCCTGGTACACACAAAGTTTCCCCAAAGACAAAACAGTAAGTTTTGGGTTGAAAAGTTAAAAAAATAAAAATAAAAATTAAGAAACCATCCCTCATGATATAATTGTAGAATAATTAGCATTTCATGTTTTTTTGAGGGGGTAAAGTAAAGGAGTGTTAATTCTCGCCCAGTGCTTCATGAGCAGCTGGCGGCGGCGTTGGAGCCGTTGGAGCCGTTGGAGCCGTTGGAGGCGTTTCCTTCGGAACGTGCCCACAGCGCCCGTCCCCAAAGTGTAAATTGGAGCAGCTGTTTGAAGACGCAGAGCGATAAAGAACTGATTCACGCTGCTCCCAGAGTCGCTGGCAACAGTGGAGGAGGCTCACTACTACTTATCTACGGACGGACAGGCAGACAGACAAGGAGGGACGGACGGACAGAGAGACAGATAATAGATAAATAGATAGATAGATAGACAGATAGACAGATAGATAGATAGATAGATAGATAGATAGATAGATAGATAGACAGATAGATAGATAGATAGACAGATAGATAGATAGATAGACAGATAGACAGATAGATAGATAGATAGATAGATAGATAGATAGATAGACAGATAGACAGATAGATAGATAGATAGATAGATAGATAGATAGATAGATAGATAGATAGATAGATAGATAGATAGATAGATAGATAGATAGACAGATAGACAGATAGATAGATAGATAGATAGATAGATAGATAGATAGATAGATAGATAGACAGATAGATAGATAGATAGATAGACAGATAGACAGATAGACAGATAGATAGATAGACAGATAGACAGATAGACAGATAGATAGACAGATAGATAGATGGATAGATAGACAGATAGATAGATAGACAGATAGATAGATAGATAGATAGATAGATAGATAGATAGATAGACAGATAGATAGATAGATAGATAGATAGATAGATAGATAGATAGATAGATAGATAGATAGACAGATAGATAGATAGACAGATAGACAGATAGATAGACAGATAGATAGATGGATAGATGGATAGATAGATGGATAGATGGATAGATAGATAGATGGATAGATAGATGGATGGATGGATAGATGTAATAAAAAGTAATGAGAATGAATTTTATGAAAATGGCAATATACAATATACATAATAAATAACTAGAAAATAGAAAAAATATTTTAAAATACACAAAACATAAAAAAAATAACAATAGAAAATAGAAAATGAAGCAAATAAACCGAAATGATCTAATTGGTAATATTCAATTCACCTGATGACAGCAAATAAACAATCAAATAAAACATAAAATAACTTTAAATAGTAAACAATACACAATAGTAGTAGTGGTAGTAATTAACCACACAAATGAACAATAAATAATGCAAATTTGCTATAAACCCTAACAATGAAAAATACAAAAAAAATAGTTTGATTGAATTTGACTCAAACTCCATTTTCCGTGTAGTACGTTCCGTATCCCCGGAAGGGTTCTTCCAGACCCTCTTACAAAGACCCTGTTGCCCGATCAGGTCTGCAGCGTTGTGTTTCCCCGGCACCCCAGGGGGCGTGGCAGGAGGCGGGGCAGCCCCGGGACCCCCCACGGTCAGAAAGGCCCCGGCTCGGATGGTCCAGCGCAAACGTTTCATTGGAGGCGCTGTAGTATGTTCTGTATGTCTGCCTGGAAATGAACGAACTAAAAACATCAACTTGAACGGGCGGTGCTTCCCCCGGTGCCGCCCCTCACCGCTGGAACGCTGGGCCGCCAGGGTCAGAAGCTCGGCCCTTTTTTGGCGATCGGGCTTCTTGGCGGCGTACTCGGCGAGGGGCCGGTTCAGTTTTTCAGTTGGTGCAACGAGAGTCAGAGGAGTTTGTTTTCTATCTGCATCGCTATCCCAGTTGGCCCAGTGCCAGGCGGTGGACGGGATCAGCGAGCCGAGCCGAGAAAATTAGGGGAAATACACCGTCCAGCATCAAGCAAAACGAATAAAAATAAATGCGTAGAAATTAGATCTTGGTTGTTTGAAATACCGCAACGTTGTGAACTATGCATAAGAATTGAACTTCTGATTGTTTATAACTGAGGCGGTTCCGCCTGCAGCACGACAACCCAGTGGCTTTTTGGACGTGCAGACGTGTCATGACAGGGGCTCCTCCTGTGCGCGGGGCGGATGATTTAACCTGTGCCCGTTGATTGCTCCTGTAGTTTCGTGATGAATTTGATGTGTTGACGAAGAGGGAGAGACCGCTGACGCTGACCTGAGTAAAATAATAGGTTTATTACAGAAGAACAGCACCAGACCAGACTTGCCATGGACGTCCGGGAGAGATCCGAGCCGGATGGATTCCCTGTCGAATGAAACTCGGGCAGGTGCTTTTAAGCTAAACCGGAGACAACGTTGACCCTCTGATTGCCCTACATAGGTCACCGTTCACATTTTCACCTCCCTTATCACGGGACCCCTGACAATGGGCTCTCTCTCTCTCTCTCTCTCTTTCTTGTGACCCCTGGCACCTTGGAACGCCACTCATTCCAAGACACCTCACTCCGAAGCGCAACAGGCGTACAGACACCCCTAATCCCGGGCCCAATTAACTAGACCCCGAGACAGGTGTGGCCGCTGCCACACCACCACCGCCACCACCACCGCCACCACCACCAACACCACCACCACCACCATAACTTGAATCATGCTGGAGTTTGTTTAATTCATTGCTTCTGTTTTGTGTCGATTCTGAAACATGTGACTGAGTCGCACCTTTTTTTTTTTTTGTTTCCTATGTTAAGGCTTCCTTTTGGAAATTAAATCCTGATCCCACCCCCTCATTGAATTAGGATAAACTACATAACGACATTTCCTTCTTTTATGTAGCTGTATGAGATGAAAATGAAGTCATCGTGTTTTCACAGTTATTTAACCAGGAGCAGGAAAAAAAAATCTAATTTGCTTATGTACAAAAGAAAAAAAAACATTCATGCAAATTAAAGAAAAATGAGGAAGCTGACAGGATGTAGTGTTTAACCTACAACTACAACATGCAGCGCTAATGAGGAGGCTAAATGCTTAATGCTACCCCTCGCTCTCTCCGCACCAATAGGAAACGGAGCTCGCCGGCGTGTGAAACACAACACCATTAAAACTAGCTCAGCGTGCGGCTGTTATTGTTTCTGTTGCGTTGTATTTTTGCTCTGATAAAATGTTCCACGTGTGTATCTGGAGGCTGGAGGGAGCTGCCGGCTGTTGAAATCTATTAACAATGGAAACTAGCCCTTGTGTTGCAAGATCAAAATTGGTTTT
>NC_137204.1:27415843-27418343 GCF_960531495.2 Zeus faber | reverse complement strand
AATAACCATGTGTACATAACTCCTGCACAAACAGCTCATATGCCACATGTTGTTTGCTTCTAATTGCTGAGGTAAAAAGAAAAAAGAAACAAAAACAAAAAAGTATTTAATAAATATAAAAATATGTCTCATTGTGTCAACGCGTTATTTTTGGAAATACCAAACCCTTCCATTGCAGGTTCTGGGCGCTGTGCGCTGTGGCACTTGAAGCAGATCTTGAAAGTCTCGGTTCCCAGGCCCCCCGGGCTTGGGTCGAGGGGGCCCTTGGAGAGCTCCCAGGGGCTCCTCAGCAAAATGATTTACAGTTTAATTTCACAGTTGTTTCATTTCTTGAATCACATGGAACCGCCAACATTTTCTCAGATTGGGGTTCCCGGCGACAAGAACGGCAACATCTCATCAAATCAAAACGTGGAAAATCAACTCCAAGACAATCAACAATAAAAAAAAAAGCAAGAATACACCCAAATAATCTATGGGTTAGGGGTCATATTTGGGGTCTGTGCTGTGGGCTGGGTGTGGTTTGAGCAGCCACACCTGCCCTGGGTCTAGGTCATCAGGGAGCCAGGATCAGAGTGGCTGCATGGCTGTAAAAGCCCCGTCCCCACACTCACTCAGGAGAGAGGAGCCCTCGACACGACACGCGCCCACCTGCTCCTGGCTTGCTCCACCTTGCCCACCCCCTACAATAGACAGGTGCGCCTGCTACCCCGTCGCCCCGTGCCTCTGCGCCGGGGGGCCCCGGAAACACCACCCGGGTGGCGCCTGGCGGGCGGATCCGCCGCGGTGGCGCCTGCACAGGGACTCGCCGGCAGACGGAAGGGAGACAGGAGGTCCGTCGGAAGACGCCCTGGAGAAAGGTTAAGAATCAATACAGAACCGATACTTTGCCTCCAGTGTGTGTACGAGGCCTAGAATGTATGTTCAGTAACGTATAGTAGGAGTATTAAAAGACTGCACTGATAGTAGTGTCAGTACCCTAATGTTGCAGAAGTATTAGGATAGGAGTACTGATGCGTGTGTGTGTGTTTGTGTGTGTGCGTGCGCGCGTTAACCTTTTTCCCGGGCTGAAATTGATTGTCCCCCTCTGGTTTTCGGCTCCTCACAGCTTTCGCTTCCTCCATGAGGTGCCGCCTTTCACCGCATCTGAGCGGCAGTCGGCGAAAGGGCCTCACGATTAAGGGCAAACAAGAAGAGACCAGCGGAACGGCGCCCCTCTTCTTTGAAGAAAAACAAAAAACAAAAAAACCCAAAAACACCCAGAAGAAACAAAAGCAGGGTGCCAATGTGACGGAGGCAGGCAAACGAAAGCCCGCTGAGGTGCTGACCAGCGAAGCCGTGACAGCGCGGCGGCGAGCGGCGCCCCCCAGGGGGCCGTGTCGGTGCCCCTCGTCCTCAGTCAACACAACAGATAGCGACGTTCTGCGAGCACATTTTGTCGGCGCGCGGCGCAATTAGTGAGAACGTGAGGATCCGTTCTGGGTTTCGCGCCAAAGTGGCGTCCACAACGAGGGCGTGGAGTCCAACCAGGCACCGGGAGCAACGACAAAGACAGACAGACACACGGACAGAATCCCCTTTCCCACTCGCACTGAAAGCCCTAAATCCACGGCGTGTTCCTTCTCGGCGTCGTGTGGGAACAGGAGCCGGTGTCCCCGTTCCGTAAAAGTCGTTCCGTAAATGTCCCCACTCTGGAAGTAGCATCATATCCGGGAAAATGCAGGAACGTGTGTGAATGGAAGCAGTAACGTTTCCCTACAGCAGGGGTGAGGGCGAATCCAAATAAAGCACAAATGTATTTGTTTTTCGGTAAGAAAAAACGTTGTGAAAGAGGCGAGTCCGATCCGAGCCACGGAGCTCGGCTTCAACGACGGGACTCTGAAACGCGTGCGGTCTCCATGGAGACAGGTCTTTATGTTCTTACGTTTTGTTCTTGTTCTTGTTAAAATGCCGCTCAGACCCTCGACGTGTCTTTTACAGTTCGGGGGGCGGTGCGGGGACGTCGGGGCCTCCGCCCACAGGACGGAGCCGCAGGGATCGAGCCGACAGGGAGACGGAGAACGGGCGGAGAAGGTTCCTTCTCCGGAGGCGGAGGGCGGAGGACAGGTTGAAAGTGATCACACTGATTTACAAACGTGGGGTCGAGGGTTATTGTGTCCGGGGACGGGGGCTCTGTCCCCGCTCCGTCAGCGGAGGGAAGAGTCCGCCGGGCGGGGCCACGGGGGGCGAAGCGCCGCTCGAAAAACCAATTGTGTTGCCCAGTCTGGCGTGATATTAGACACCTCTCAGCGTTTCCTCGTGTGTCTGTAACAGTCATCTAATGTGGGAACAGACTCCATACGCAACTTCTACGTAAAGGAGGCCAATTCAGGAATGACACCTGCTCAGTATGATGGATCATTTAGAACCAGCAATGTTACACATTCCATGTGGGAAAAGGGGCTTAGGACGGAAGGATCCATAAATAAGTTATAATATCGACAAAAATAGGAAGAAAAAT
>NC_137204.1:27378343-27410843 GCF_960531495.2 Zeus faber | reverse complement strand
TAAGTGAATGAAACAAAAAAAAAAAAAGACCAGCGCGTAACCGTGCGTAACGGGCACACGTTCTCAGTCACTCCCCTCCCGCAAACCCCCTTCAATCATTTATTTAAATGATTTCAACGTCCTCCATGTGACTTCTGCTGTGTTGAAACGGCCGTTAAAGCGGTGACTAAACGGCCGGTTCTGTGATTAAACCTGCTTGTGTTCAGATCCATGTAAATGAGCTCTGGGAAGCTGCTCCCGCCCCAAACAGGAGGGTCAACGGGGGCAAAGACTAGAAAGACGAACCTCCCCCCAGGATGGGAAATACCTTCTCAATAAGTCATTCGGCAAAGAGGGAAAATAATTATGTTTATTTATTAATTTGTGTATGGATTACGCACCGGATCGTTCCACTTATGAGCCCTGGGGGTTTTAAGTTGTTCTGACCGCTGTGAAGCTGCGGCATTTTGTCCAAATGCCCCCCAAAAACAAAACTACTTTTATGTATTAAAACTTTCACCCAAACCCGGAAATAAACACGTCTATATTCCTGTGTGTAATTTACGCAGGTTTGGCCCTACCCTTCCTTTTGGACGGGGGGGTATTGTCTTAGTACCGGTACTGCTTTTAGGGGTAAAGAAGATATTCGACATGGTTTTATTTGTATGACTGAACTTGTTTTTGCAGATGCTGGTCAACCATGAATTAAATGAAAACGTGAACTCAGTTTAGCAGCAACATCGCAGCAAACAAATAAAATAGTCAAGTAGTTGCGCTGATATACAGTGAGTCATGTCAAAGAAATAAGAAAACGAAATTTTACAAACAAATATAGGATACACATATATAAACCCTCAATTAAAATTAAATTCAGAAAAAAATTGAAATACAGGTTGAATATAAAAATACATATAGTGAATTATTCCTTCAATTAAATATATATATATACATACACAGTATGTATATGTGTGTGTGTGTGTGTGTATATATCGAACAAAAATAAATATCGATGTATACTGTCTATATCAATATATTGTAGTAAAGGGGAGTCGTACCACCCGCTGCCTTAAGAACGGCTCCAATCCTTGGAATGTAGATGCGGCCAAATCCTGAAGCGCCTGCGGTTGTCTGAGTGACGGAGGAGGTGGAGACGCACGCTTCACTTTCGGCTCCGTAACTTCGCATAAAGGTTGAGCGCCGTTGCCACCGGGAGTGATCAAACACCTTTTGGAGACGTGGTTTAGTGACCCCTTTCGCGAAGAGAGTTGAGTGGTTCGCCGCGGCGTTTCCCTCACCGCGCCGAGCCGAGCCTCCTCAGTCAGCTCTGAAGTTAAACGGTGAAACGACAGCGCTTTTCCCACGGCAGGTGCGAGGGATCGTCACACACCGTAAGTTGGATGAAGTCTTCATGTGAGGATGAACGAGTCGTTTCCTAAAAAAAAGAAAACAACAAAAAAGAAAAAGAACCCGGGGATTAGTCGTTAATTAGAGACGGCTCCGTCTCACTCGGAAGACGGGGAAATGACTTTGTTTACCTCTTTGCTCTTGTTTCCTTTCATTATGCTTTCATTGTTCTGTGTTTACTTTATGCGTTCCAATGATGATGATGATGATGATGATGATGATGGAGTGCGTGCGTGTGTGCGTGTGTGCGCATGTGCGTGTGTTTTTAGGATCAACGACTGCTCCTCCGGTGCAGCAGGAATGTATTAAAAAGCCATAATTGAGTTAATGAATGAACCCACCATTCTTTCGGCGCCACAAACGGAAACAAAGAAACGCAAACCTCGCCGCCTGGAATCAAATCAATCTTCTTATCGCTTCCGCCGGGGGGACCACCTGCACGGCAACGCAAGCGACAGACAAAAAAAGCAAAACAACGGGATCATTATGTCACTTCAAACAACACCTCCGTGCCCAAACAAATAAACCGCCGTTTAGATGGAATTCAGAGAAAAAGAGGGATTTGCTTCCTACTTCTGTAGCGTATCCTCCTTTGAAGCTCCCTCCGTCCCATCCATCTCCGTCTCCGGGACGGGGACTCAAACTGATGGTGTAGGGAGCAAGGTGGGAGGGTGTCGTGTTTTGTTATCTTTTAATGTTTCATGTATTCAAATGCATTTTTAATGCCTCCGGTGGCGTTGTGTTTTCTTTTTATGATGATGATGTGGTACCGGGGCACCGGAGAGGCACTTAACATTCCCCGGTAATCATCATATTATTTAAGGATAGCTTCGCTACGTACCAAGCCAGGCCTTACTATTAAAGTGCCTGTAAAGTGAAAATAAATTTGTGTTCTGAGCTTGTCACACCACAGAACAATGTGTTATTAACCACCCAGCCAAATTTGAATGATTAAAAACATCGCCAAGTATATTAAATTTGATTTCAAAATCGTGGGGGGGGGGGGCAGTTCCCTCTGTTCTGAGACTCTGGCGGCGTGTCCACTGAAGATGCTGAAACCGCGCCCAATCGTGGGAACCGTATAATAATATGTAAACGTTTACGCCCGAGTGACCTCCATGTTTAGGTGTTCTGCTGAACCTAGTCCTGTGTGTCTAGTTGCTCACCTCAAAGCGCCGCTGTCGGGCTGCCAGACTCCCCGCTCTCCGGTGCCCCCTGCTGGCTCCTCCGCAGGCGAGGTCGAGGCTCGGCGGCCTGCTAGCTTGCAGCTAATGCGAACGTAACCCTACGCTGCGCCGTCAAACCAAGGGCATGGCTCTATTCTGGTTATTGTTCACATAGGTGTCAAGTTATGTTTTGGGTGGGCGCCGGGGGTGGTGGGGCACAGTGGAGCGGAGATTCTCTGCTCCACTGTGCGTTTTGCTGTGTGACGTCACGGGCGCAACACCCGGAGGCACCCAGGGGATCAACGCCAAGGCTTGGCATGGGGTCACAGTCTCCCTGAAGATGCTGTTTTCTCCAGGTGTTTATTCCCAAAATAGTGTATTATCCCAAACTCTGGGCTGTTAGCTTAATGTATCACCACTGTTGCTTGGTTTCTTACCCAGTGTGTATAGAGTGTTGCGGGGGACAGCATAGCAGTTAGGAATGCGTTACATCACGCATCACTGATTTAGGCCTGCCCAAAACACCAGGACCACAAAAACTCCACAATTCATGTCAGTACACATCAGTGTTAGGACAAGTTTTTAGAAATTACTTTCTAAACCGTATAATGTGCGAAGAAAAAAATCACAGAATTCACTTTAGAGGGACTTGAAACTGTTGGTTCCCATCATTTATAGAACTGTTCATACACACAACCTCTCTGAAGGCCTAACTGCGGCAGAACCATACCACTCTGCAGCGAAACGTACCGCTCCACTGCAAAAACTGACCACTCTGCTTCTGAAACTTAACACTCTGCTGCAGAAACGTATTGCTGCAGAAACTTACCACTCTGCTGCAGAAACGTAACGCTCCGCTGCAAAAACTGACCACTCTGCTTCTGAAACTCACCACTCTGCTGCAGAAACGTACCTCTTGCCCGCAGAAACTCACCACTCCGCTTTAGAAATCTAAAACCCTGCTGCAGAAACGTACTGCTCTTCTACAGAAACCTACCGCTCTGCTGCGGAAACTTGCCGCTCTGCTGCGTAAACTTACCACTGTGCTGCAGAACTGTACCGGTCTTCTGCAGAAACCTACCATTCTACTAAAGAAAGTTACGTTCTTCTGCAGATACATACCACCCTGCTGCAGAAACGTACTGCTCTGCTGCATAAATGTACCACTCTGTAGATAAACTTATCACTCTGCTGCAGAAAACTACAACTCTGCTGCAGGAACTGACCACTCTGCTGCAGCTTCTCACTGTGTTTCAATGCAGTCCAATGGGGCAAATGTTTAAGCCATAAAACTAAAACTGACACAGGGCATCCACAGTGTATTGTTGGCTGCAGCAGATTGCCAGTATGAAGCAGCACAATTTCCTGTTTCCAGTCGCTTACCTTCGTGCGGATGGAGCCAAAAGTGCATAATGCTCAACGCAAACGTCTTAACCTTAAAAAACATGAGTTTTCTTGTGTAATTTTAAACATGTTTTGAATAACAGAACAGAACATATTTAATGTAAAAGTGCATCTAGTGTGCAATGTTGGCTACAGCTGGAATGCATTGAAGCTGCGGTGGTAAGTTTCTCGACAGTTAAGCGCTCAGCAAGGTTGCTGCTTGGAACAGTTATCAGTGATGCAAACCAACATTTTATTCCTAAGGGGTCGAAAAATGGTGAACCCGTCCTTTGATTGTAATCACATCGTAGCTTCTGCTCGCTAACTTAGCCGCATGGTACAGAAATGCCTAAACCTCAGACCCTTCTTTCCTTTAATGCTTACTCCTCTTCCTCTCAGACTGGAAATCAATAGTAGAAAATTCACCTCTGAAAAACAAAATATAACGAAAGATCACCCACTGAACGGAGAAGATTGAAATCTCAGACTTAATTTAAAAGGTTGGAATGTTTCAGAGTTCACATCTTGAACTCTGAGAGCTGTTTTCCATTCGCCAGAACTAAACTTACCACTCTGCAGAGAAACTTACCACTCCGTTATAGAAACGTTCTGCACTAATGCAGAGATGTAACACTCCGCTGCAGAAACTTACCGCTCTGCAGAGAAACTTACCGCTCCGCTGCAGAAACTTACCACTCAGCAGAGAAACTTACTGCTCCGCTGCAGAAAGTTACCACTCAGCAGAGAAACTCACTGCTCTGTAGAGAAACTTACCGCTCTGCTGCAGAAACTTACCACTCAGCAGAGAAACTCACTGCTCTGCTGCAGAGAAACTTACCGCTCTGCAGTGAAACTTACCGCTCTGCAGAGAAACTTAGCGCTCTACTGCAGAAACTCACCGCTCGACTGCAGAAACTTACCACTCTACTGCAGAAACTTACCACTCTGCAGAGAAACTTACCGCTCCACTGCAGAAACGTACCGCTTTGCTGCAGAAACTTACCGCTCTGCAGAGAAACTTACCACTCTGCAGAGAAACGTACCGCTCTACTGCAGAAACTTACCGCTCTACTGCAGAAACTTACCACTCCGCTGCAGAAACGTGTTGCTCTGCTGCAGACACTTACCACTCCGCTGCAGAAACTTGTTGCTCTGCTGCAGACACTTACCGCTTGTTGTGCTCTGACTGAATTGAAAAGGTGGGAATGTTTCAGAGTTCACATACTGAGCTCCTCGACTACGGAGCGGAGCAGTTTTTTCGGGGAGCGTCCGATCAATCAAAAAGGTGAAGAATCAGAGGCAAAGAGCTGTTTTCCATTCGCCAGAACTGCTGCAACCGCATTTTGAAAATGAGCTAAGTCCGCCCTGGAGCGGAACTTTACGACCTTTAAAAACCGACATTATCCCACCAACGCAAACAAATAGACAAACAAACACACTTCCGCTCGACATTAAAATTTAAATATTATGTACTGCGGCTAAATGAAGTAAAGTGAGATTAAGGGTTTTATACTCGACTCCAATATGCTCCTGAAATAGATGCAGCCATTTTCCTTGGAGGGCTAATTTCCCAGCCAGAGCATCTCCTGCTTGACTGCGGAACCTTGAAGTTAGAGCCAATTAATTGGATTTTCTTCCTATTTGAAATTAACCAACGGGTCAGAACCAAGAACCGAGGCCCGAGACCCCATCACTGCACAGCCCGGCTCCTACTGGGAGGGAATTACTGTTGCATGTCTCCACGTTGAATCATATTACTCAACATGTAAGAGTATGAACTTTTTTAGAAATGTATACATACACTGCGATTATGACTGCTACAGTACCACAACAACTACTATGAGTATGATCATTTACTCTTACTACTACTCCTATCATCACTATGACAACTCACATCACTACTGCTTCTCCTACCGCTTCTACAGTACCACTACTATTTCAACCTGTGCTGTCAGCGCGCTGGGCATACCACGCAGGGTAATTGTATTAATACAAGACAAGATACGACGCCATCGTTCTTTATCTCTCGTCTTCGGTTCAGGATGCCAGCGCCTCAAAGACGGGGTTCATCTGCAAGCGGGGTTCAAATTCTCAGCCTGCAGACACAATCTTTAGTGATCATCAAGAACGCCTCTGGATGACCTTGAGAGTGACGAGGGCGCGGCATGTCTGGCTGCCACCGTTACCCCCCCCCCCCCCCCCCCCCCATTCAGAGAACTGTCCCGCTATGTTTTGATCAGTGAAACAGCTAATCATCCCTTGCTTCTCCAAGTGGAGGACAGCTACCGCCAGTTAAAAATAGAAACAAACAACACCACATGGCCTCTTCCTGCCGCAGCTATAGCGATAAACGAGAAGAAAAGATAAAGACGTACTCAGGAGGGTGTTCAAGGGAGCGTGTGAGGCAGATGCTGGCAGTGTGTGTGTGTGTGTGTGTGTGTGTGTGTGTGTGTGTGTGTGTGTGTGTGTGTGTGTGTGTGTGTGTGATGTGTCCACCTGTGTGTACAAGGGATTTATCCCCAATTAGTGTTGGTGTATGAGGCCAGAAATTTACCATAGGGCCTCCAAGCAGCAGAAAGGCACCGCACCCATCCATGAGCACCCCAAGGCTGCAAGAACATTCTGATCCCAAAGCACCGCATCGCAGAAGAACTGCAAACTAATGCTTCTACAAATACTACTCCTACAAATACTACTACTACTACAAATACTACTACTACTACTACTATTACTACTACTACTACTACAAATAATAATAATAATAATAATTGCACTAAAAATAATAGTAATCATATTAGTCGTTGCAGTCGTGGCAGTAGTAGTATTCCATTGTTTTCCATCTACATGTTCAAATAGTACATGTTAAAAATAGTTCTACAGTAGCATGTTCATAATGCTAATAATAAAAGATGGCGGCTACCTTACCTGTAATATTTTTGAGTGTTTATGAAGTTAAATAACTACCCATTAAAGTAAAAACGACTTTCCACAGTTACTTAACAAAATTAACTCCAAATATATATACTGTATACACACTGTATACATACCATGTATACATACTGTAAAGATATCATGAAAGTTTCTGTTCTGCCCATGGAAAGCCTGCACTGCTTATATATTTCAATGCCACAACATGTTTATTTTCTTTCGTGGTAACAATGTATTGCTTTGCATAAATGCTTAGTAATCATTCTCAGTGCAAATCCTTTTTAATAATAATACTCATGCAGAAAAAAACAATTTGACATTCAGCCGTAATGTGAAGTGATGACAGGGTTTGAGGGTGT
This sequence comes from Zeus faber, assembly GCF_960531495.2. NCBI lineage: Eukaryota > Metazoa > Chordata > Actinopteri > Zeiformes > Zeidae > Zeus > Zeus faber. The sequence continues at coordinate 27,403,624 of NC_137204.1, read as the reverse complement.
AACCTCAATAAAACACATTTTACATGAAGGTTGTTTTTCGCCAATAAACAATTTCACAAGCCTGCTTTGTGCACACATCTTAAGGGACGTCCTTTTGACATAAATCACAAAGATTTCAAGTTTGATCCCCGACTTGAAATGAAAAGTACACGCTCCGCCGCTCAAGAAAAGGCCTGACACAAGGTTTTGTACGCACAAACAGCGCTGACATGAACCTGGTAACACTTATCGGCAAGTTTAAGTGGCTTTCTCTAAAACTGTCTATTTTCTAACCTGTATTCATGAATTGTTGATCTTTAATAAAGATCTCTGTTGTGGAAGAAAGGAATTTGAGAGTATCAGTTATTATAGTATTTCTGTTGACTTTTACTTTTTCTTCTCTACATTTAGCTCCCCCAAAAAGCTTACTTTAACCCCCCTACTAAAAAAAATGGGAGGAAAATTTGTTGCCAATGATGTTGGTGAAGCCAGTTTTCGCCAGGTTCATGTTCCAATCAAGGCTTATATCCAAGTGTTCAGGGTTGCCATTTGGGCTCTGCACGAGCCAGTCGACAAGACTTTTGACAATTTAGAGGGCGGAAACCAAGGAAAGGCTCTGGCCCTCCTATGATTGGTCACGTTTAACTCCTTGTACCTGGATGACAACTTCCGTTACAGGAAATACCCCGACCTCAGCAGCGTGAGTTGCTCTTCTTGGTGTTTGTTTTTTTTTCCCCATGAACAAGGATAAAAAAAAAAAATCAGTTTTTATTTATTAGAAATATAATAATTATAATCAGTCAATTTACGCTCAAAAATGGGACAATATAACGTTTATTCGATTATCCTTTAAAAAGTCACCAATGCCTTTAAAAGTTTAATGTAATATTTAAATCAAATGTATTTATGAACCAATAACAATGTATGTATCAATGTCAACAGGCACTGGGGGAGCTGTGAGCTACTGATGAAACACAGGGACCGTCACAATTTTTATTGCATCCTCTGTTGTCAAAACAAAAATTAACCTGCTGTTATATTCAAATAAATGTAACATATTTCATGTTGGGGGTCACCCAAGCCTGACCCCAGCAATTTAAACCCACAAAAAAAATACTGTAATTGAAAGTGTTACCCAAGTTTACACTTCAGAACAACAGCAAGGAACACATAGCGGTAAGTCCATCATGGTGGACCAATAAAAACACCAATAAAACACAAATAAAGAGTCAAAAATGGTATGTGTCTGGTATAAGTCTGCCAACGTCCAGGATAAGACCAGACTCAACAGGTCATCAGAGTAGGCTGTGACCTGTCCACCCTTCAGGACCTGGATACTTGAACAGTAAATATAAGTTTTAAAGTACATTTTCGAATGATAAAGTATATATACAATTCTTTATACTAATGGGCACATTTTCTTTTATAATACATTGTTTAATAAATACAATTAATAATATACATTTAAGTGAATGAAATAAATTTGTAATTTGTCACCGCACCAAGTCTGCGGTTTTCCAGTGGAATTGGGCTTCTTTTTAAGTGTTGAAGTGTTTTTATTTTTATTTTGTTGGCTGGTTGGCGGGGGGATGGCTGGGTTTGTCATGGAGACCTGGCAACCTGGCAACCCTGCCCGTGTTCCGTTTAGTTGCTGCGGCGTCGCTACTGAACAAGCCAGCTGGAGACACATCTAAAGCAGCATGTCGAGAGCCACGCCCACAGCGACGGCCTCCCCCGGCGGTGATGCCGCTCCCCCTGCACCTGCTACAACTGATGGAGACCAACACCCGGGGCCATGTTTACAACAAATGTTTTCTTATGTCGGAGTGAGAGATGCGTCTCACCCAACGACGTTCCTCTCATGTTTTATCCAAAAAATAGGGAAATATTTAACCATAATAAAATCAGAGCCAAAAAAAAGCTGCCAACAGTATTTACTTTTACTTTTGATACTTTATACCTTTAATATCAGCTACTCTTCAAGTACCTGACATGAGTAGCTTTCTAATGAGTGATTCTCACATTTTCTCAGTCTACGTGGGTTGTCTGTGAACGCTATGCAGTCCACATGCACAAGTCGCTGGATGTGAATGAGTTCCGAGGGGCGACGCTTGGACTTCAGATGATGATGTCACAAGAGGCCCCACTCCTCAAACGAATCAAATTGCGTCAACGTTGGGTTTTTCGCTAATTTATGCTCCAAATGTACGTGGATATGGATCAAACCCGAACAACAAGATGTCTGAAACGTCCCGGTTCTAATGAGGCCTCAACCATGTCTGTGCTTACTGCCGCTGCCATTTTTCAGTTACCTTTAGCCCCCAAAAAACACCAAGATTAAGCATAAACTACAGGGGGCCGGACCCCTAATATTATCATCAATAATAAATATAACAGCAGGCAGCACTGCCTGGGGACCAGCTTAGTCTGTGCGACAGTGTGATGTGTGTAAGGACTAGTACAAATGTATGTACAAATGTAACCTCCTTGCCAAACGTGTATTTTTCCAATTTAAAGCCTTCCCTGTCGCCGCTCTTAAATGTCTCCGTCGTTTTCCAACAAAGCCGTCTGAGTTTGGCTGTGAGCCAGGGCTTGTCATTGTTATAACTCACCCTGGTGCGTGTCTGTCTCTTGGATCCCCAGCGCAGCGTGATTCGTGTTGTGTGCGGTGCTGTGCACAGAGGTAAAGTTGTGTCTTAAATTCCCTTTGTTAAAGTCCCCGAGGACGAGGGGGACGGTGGCCCGGTGCACTCTCTCCTCCTACAGCATCTGATCGGTGGAGCGGACGCTTCCCTGAATGAAGGATGTGAACTCACCATGTCCCGCGTCGCGCTTTGACGACGCAGTGACGCAACCAGTATTCTGTGACCAATCAGTAGTCGGCAGTGATTTTTGGTATCGACATCAACAGGGGTGACAAAAACACCGTTTTTTACGAACTACTTTTCCGACAAATATGGACCGATGTGGGTCAAACTTGGACCACAGCGTGTGAGGACTGCCCTGCCCTCAATACAACCGTCGTTCATTCGTATCTGTGGGCTCCGCGGTTTCTGAACGCCAGACACTTTGACATGTGATGGTAAATAAAAATAATAATATAAATATAAATAAAATATAAATAATAATTATAGTTATAATAATAATAATAATAATAATAGTAATAATTTAAATTATAATAATAATAATGATAATAATAATAATAATAATAAGCTTTTGTTACTCTCGCCTCCCTCTCTCCCCTCTCTTCTAGCTTTCTCCACTCTCCCTCATTCCATCCTCCTCCCTCCCTCCCTCACTCCCTCGTTCCCTTCCTCCCTCCCTCCCTCCCTCCTCTTTCCCTTAGTCCTCCCTCCCTCCCCCCAGCAGGGTGGGATGTCTCCAATTAAACACTGTTAATGATGGGATTGTGTACGAGGAGGGAGGATAACAGATGCTGCCACCTCTCTCTCTCTCTCTCTCTCTCTCTCTCTCCCTTCCTCTCTTCCCTGTCTTACAGTTCATCCCTCGCTCGCTGCAGCTCAGCCATTATCTGTTTCATTTCTTTTTTTTTTATTCTCACACCGAGATTATTGGAATCATAGTTTCTGGGTTTTGTGTCACACACCAGTGATCACATGTCTCTCTCTCTCTCTTTCTCCCTCTCTCTCTTTTTCATTTCTCTCTCTCTCTCTCTCCCCACATGTCTCTCTCTATCTCTTTCTGTTTTCTACTTTCCCCTTCTCTCACACTCTCTCTCTCCCTCTTTCTTTATACCCCTCCCTCTCTAGCTCTCCACATCACTTCTCTTTCTTTTCTCTCCTCATATCCCTCGCTATTTCTCCAACCTCTCTCTCTCTCTCTCTATATATATATACATGTATATAAATATACTGTATATCCCTCATTAATTTATCTTCCTCCCCCTTTCTCTCCCCCTCAATCCATCTGCCCCCATCTCTTCCTCCCTCCCTCTCTCCCATCTCTTCCTGTCTCACTCTCCCTCTGTCTCTCTCTCCATCATGCTCCCTCTATCTCTCTCTCCTCTCCCTGCCTTTCTCCCCCTCATCCCTACCTCACCCCTCTCTTTCTCCATTCATCTCTCCCTCACCCATTAATTTCTCTCTTTCCCCCTCTCTTCCTCCCTCCCTACCTCTCTCCCATCTCTCCCTGTCTCCCTCTCCCTGTACGTGTCTCTCTCCATCACTCTCCCTCTTTCCCTCTCTCCCCTCTCTCCACCTGCCCCCCCTCTCCTCACCCCTCTCTCCCACCACACATCTCTCCCCAACCCGTTCATTGCGCCCTTCCCCTCTCTCTCCGTCAGCTCTCCCTCCCTCTCTCTCTCTCTCTCTCTCTCTCTCGCCAAACATCTCTCCCCCTCCCTCACTCTCTCCCTTCTCTGCCTCTCCCCCCAATCTTCTCTCTCTCTCTCTCTCTCTCTCTCTCTCCCACATACACACTTGCAGCCCACCGGATTCCATTTTATTTTTTTTTTCATTTTGTGTTTTATTTATTTTTTTATATATTTTTTTCCTGAGTCACTTCCTCCAGACGCCCACATGGTCTTCTGCTCGAGCATTGGGGATCGGCGTCTCAGGCTGCTCGCTTTGGTTGAATTTGGTTTGGGAAATCAAAATGAAACTGTGTGTTTCTCAAATGGGGTTTCCCGTACCCCTAGGGATGCTAAAAAAAATGTGTTAAGAAATATTGGTTATATATTATATTTAAAAAAACCACATGCGACGCACGGAGAGTATCATCATCGTTCGTGCTAAATGAATTTCTTAATCCCGATGCCAGTGAAGGAGATGGGCACCCAGAGGTGACAAAAGGAAGCTGACGGTGATGACAGGGGGCAGGGAGCAGGGCGTCGACCATGACCAGCATCGCAATAACATTTATTTCAGAGAGAACAGACAGATAGAGAGATAGATAGATAGATAGATAGATAGATAGATAGATAGATAGATAGATAGATAGATAGATAGATAGATAGATAGATAGATAGATAGATAGATAGATAGACCTATTGCAGTGTGAGCTGCAATGTTGCCGTGACGTCAGCTCGGTCATCTCGGCAAACTGGAGCCTGAGTGACCCGGGTCGCCCCGAAAAATTCAGAGTTGGAATTTCCGACTGTGCACATTTTCCACTAGGATATCGAGTTTTCTGAGGTCGCGGGAACTCATGATTTGGACTGAAAATAATAAAATGACAACCGAGGCGGTCAATTTTCTTGCCTAATTTTTTGAATGACACCGGACAAACCCACGAGGGCTTGTTTGGTGTCATTCAATTAGGAAACGGAGGAAAATAAATACATCTAAACTGTTTAATAAAAACACAGTTTTTGTTTGCTTTTTTGGGGAAAAAGCCGCGGGCCGCGCCCTCCGCTGCGGAGCTCGATGCTCAGCGTAATGGTACGGTCCACTTTAGGGGTGTCAGAAATCGCCTTACAAGATTCTCCCGGGCATGAATATGAGAAATAAATTGTAATGTTTACAAATTCAGGTGAGAAGGGCGTATGAATGTTTTCACCCCTCCAACCTGTTGTCTTTACATCTTTTGGGGGGTGTCCAAGTCTTAGTTAGGGGGGGTCAGACCATGCCAATCCCCCCCGGTAATTCGAACGATGACTGAATCGACAATGCACGGCCGTGGCGAAATGACAACAATTGCAAAATCAAACCCCGACGATAACATGACGGATATAAATCATTGATCATCTGTGACTTCGGCATCAACACAAAGAGCAGCTCAACGACTTAAACCTACCTGCAGCATTACTGAAGAACTTGGAATGAACCTTGGGATGCGACTAATATTCCGCAACATGCGTGCAACAACCACAGCGTCTGGGTTCAATTTCATCCTTTAGGAAAAAAAAACGGGGGGAGGGTGGGGTTCGGGGGGGTTCAGGGGGAAATATATAAATATATAAGTGTGTACGGCGATCCAGCTGCTGCGGTGAGTGTTTCGTAGCAGAGTTGGGAGCTGCGTTGGGGACTGTGTTACTCAACTACTTACATCATAAATTCTCTTTGTTAGCGTGGAAGCGTTAATTCATAGCTAATGTTGTCGGCGGGGTCCAGGGCCCGCGCCGGCCTCCGCGATCAATCTGATTGCCACTGGGTAACGGCCAAGTTGCATATTGTCACAACTAATGCACGGCACTCCGGCCCAGAGGGCACAATCGCGGCCCGGCGGAGCCGTATTTCTCTTCGCTTCCACCGAGGCGACGCCGCCGAGGAGGTTTCGTTTCCCTCCGCCGTCCAAAACACGGGGTTTGTAAAGACCCCAAAGGAGAGATCCGGGGTCTGCATGGCGGCTCGGGAAGCATCGGTGCGCAGCTCGGTAAAAGACGAACTGAACAAAAGGAGGAAGGAGCCGAGGCGCCGGGGGCGGCGTGCGAGGCTCACGGTGTGTTCATGGAGAGAAGTGATGTTTCAGAGATGCAGGCTTCCACCCGGTAACTTAATGCGATGTGTTCTTTTCACCTACACCTCCCTTTTCGGCCATTGGGAGTCAACCGAAGTGATCGCCACCGGCACCTTCTTTAATTGATCCAGTGATTGAGAGAATAGCAGCAGCTGGTTGCCCTCCAACGGGGCAACCGCGACTTAATTCTTCAGCCACCGCGATCGCCCCATTCCGTGAAGGTGAACATCGAGGTCAATCAAGGACATTTTCAAGGCTAAAGGTCCCAATCCCCAATGGCAAAACAGCCCCCTCGAGGGGGTCCCAAACCGCCTCTCTCCGGTCCAAACTCCAAACCCCAAACGCCACAGTATTTCAGAGTGGGTCATCTAAGTTAAGGGAATCGTTGGCATCGATGAATTCTACAGAAAAAATTTAAACTACAAAAAAACAACAGCAAGTTGCCCCGTTTACTGTATTTGTACTGTACTGTACCCGTTTAGGTATTGCGCTCAACCCTAACCCATCGTGAAACATTCAAATGTGCATTTGCATGCAGAGCATAAACGGCAGCAAAGGCAGAAATGGATAGGGAATGAAACCTGACAATGAGAGAACACCGCTCCACCGATGCTTTAGAATAACCCGGAATAACCGTGCGAGGGGGGGGGAGCCCGGCCAGACGCTGTACCATCATCGGGGTTTCCAATCGGCAGTTAAACGTCTCCTCACAGTTTGTGTGGGAATGTTGACGCACGTACACCGTGTACATATGCAGAGGGATGAGCCGGATTAGACGGAGACGTGCGGCGACGCATTCACCCGAGCGACAAAACAGCCCCGTCGTTCCCTCTCCCCGAGAACCCGAAGTGACGCGGGCCTCGCGGCAACTCGGCGGCGTTGGCCGGATGGTGGAGCGCGGGTCCAAACCCATCAACGCAGATGCCGCCGCCGCTCGTCTTTGGGAAGACAAAACATCTGCGTCCTTGTTACCCTCTGCGCTACGGCGGGACGGCTAAGTGCCCCCGCGCATCTGCTGCAGCTTACGTCAGCGCCGCCGAGCCTCCTCCTCCTCCACGGAGAGCTCCCTCGCTACCGCCGAGTGACGCTCGACGGGAGAAGCCACAAATTGGACCTCCTGCTCCGGTGCCGGGACCTTATGGATCCGTCTGAACCTTGAGAATATTCAGGTCGAGCCCCTTGCTCCGCCGGCTCGGCCTCTGAGGGATCGAGTCGTCGGCAGAGGAGAGGAAGGACGAGGGGTCACTGTGGTGTATCGGCTGTGTTTGTGTGTGTGTGTGTGTGTGTGTGTTTGTGTGTGTGTGTGTGTGTGTGTGTGTGTGTGTGTGTGTGTGTGTGTGTGTGTGTGTGTGTGTGTGTGTGTGTTTGTGTGTGTGAGCGTGATAAAGCAGCTGAACGACCGAACACACCCGTGGCTTTGACCGTGAAAAATGACAGGTATCTACGATGCAGAAAACAACCAATATTTCCATAATTGCAGTTGAAAAGCTTGTGGCATCCAGGCTGCGCCGATGGAATACGGGGCTCGGCGACACAACGGCAATAATAGGAAAAAATATAGATTAAAATATTTTTTTAATCCACAACAGCAAAATCAATATGTGTTTAAAATTGAATATTCATATATTTGTTTTCCATTGCTGTCTCATTGCCAAATCCCCTAATTCACCCTTTGAAATTTGTTTCCCCGATGCTTGTCTTTCTTGTGACACAACATTTGTAGTTTCTTGCGACTCAAATAATGGTTGTTTCTTGCAATATAGATACTGGAAATTTCTTGCAACATATATATTGGTGGTTTCTTGCAATATTGATATTAGTAGTTTCCTTGTAATGTCAATATTGGTCATTTCTTGCAACATAAATATTGGTAGTTTCCTTGCAATATAGATATTTATAGTTTATTCCAATATCAATCTTGGTAATTTCTTGCAACTTATATATTGGTAGTTTCTTGCAATATTGAAATTGGAGGTTTCTTGCAATGTTCACATTTGTAGTTTCTTGCAACATAAATATTGATAGTTTCTTGCAATGTCAATATTGGCAGTTTCTTGCAATGTTGATATTTTAACATACATTTGTTACTACATTAATATTTAGAATTTATTGCAATTACATTTTGATATAAATGAAATATTAGTTGTTCATTTTCATAAAAATATTGCTTGTTTATTGTGACATAACTATTTGCTATTTTTTTTCATTTAAATATTGGTCGTTTCTTTCCATGTAAACATGTTTTATTCTCGCAACATAAATACTGGGTTTCTTGCATTGTAATTATTGGCAATTTCTTGCTGCAAAAGATTTTGGAGTTTCGTTCCACGTAAAAATTGGTCGTTTCTTGGGATGTAAATATTTGGTGCTGCTTGCAAAGTGTACATCTGTCATTATTATTTTTATGTTTTTGTATATGTATCGGTGCATGAAAATCCACAAGTGCCCAAGTTTTACCCAGGTGGGCTTACGCCAGCTGTCAGTCCGTACGTGACGAGGGCTTCCAGTAAGCGGTGGCTGGGCAAACATCTCTCTAAAGCTGCCATCAAATATATGAGGGAACATTTAATTTCCTGTCTGCCTTTTTATCCTTCATATGAAGACAGCTAGTCTCCCCGGGCCTCGGCACGGGTGTAACAAAAAAAAAAAAAAAGAAAAAACGAAAAAATGGAGCGAGTGCGGCTAGAAAGCAAGAATAAAAGAGGCGAAAATGAGACGTGTCAAGCACTCAACTACGGTTGGGAACCGAAGCCAGACTGACAGTGACGAGGGGAGACAGCCTCCGTTTCCGTGGTTACCCACGCTCAACGCCACTCGCTGGCTGTCTGGGGCGACGCGGGGCTCTGGTGGAGGTGGTGCAGGTGATTCAGCCCCGCGCTCCGTCAAGTGTGAGACGCTTCACCAACCCTCACCTACCCCGGGGGTGGGTGAAGGGGTGGAGGAGGGGTGTAGCGTCACCTTCTGTCTCCTCATACACAGCTGCACCGGTGAGCACGGCCAGGACAAGGGCCCTCTTGCATGGACCACTTATGAAGTTTAAGTGTTTTCAGGCCATGAATTATTCATCCCGCTAATAGTCGCTGGGAAAATGTGTGTAAGTACAGTACACACACACACACGCGCACACACACACACACACACACACACACACACACGCAGACTAGCGGTGGAAAAGGTACTCAGAGCGTTAACTACAAATACCCTGATGCAAAAATTATGTGAAAGTGAAAGATTGACGTTTCTATTCGTGCAAAAGCATCAAAGTATCTTGCGCCGCAGTTGAAAGGAAGAATGAAAGTTTTATTAGATTAGTTGCATTTAATTGAAATATTAAGAGTGCACTACTACCGTGCAGTACTACAGTATCTTGTTCTCTGCAGATCAGTGCTCATGCAGGTCCTGATTACAAGCAGAGTCCTGGTAAAAAGTTGGAGGTACAACCTCATCCGACTGGTTCATTGTATTGGTTTTGATACAGTATGAGTACAAATACAAATACAGATTCTTAACAAACAAATACCACAGTAATGCGAGTGTATTTGAAACGCAGTAGAGATAAAAGTAGAGATAACGCCTTCGAGACGCAGTGGATAAAAGGTCGAGAGTTTCCGAGACTGAATGTACTGAAGTCAGTTAGACACTTGACTGGAGTAACAGAGTAGTCTTACTTAGTTACTTCCCACCTCCCACTCAGAGTTGTCGGTTTGGTTTGTTTCGGGTGGAGGCTCTGCAGCCAGAGTGACGGAGTCAGATTTCAACACATGACTCACGCGGCCACGTGTCCGGCAAACTCCTCAAGTTTCGATGCGGGGAGCGGCTGAGCAAAGTCGAGAGATTATCAAGAGAGGGATGATCTTTGTTTTGCGTAATGACATCATCACTGAGGGCGTGTCATTTCTTTCGGATGTGGCAGGTCCGCAGGCGCCGCAGGCAGCCCCCCCATCATCGCCCCCGAAAGTTCAAAAGAGCGAAGGAGGCTCCACCGCGACTCCGGTGAAGGACGGAGGGGCCTCCAAAGGGGAGCCGGGGCCTCCCCCGCCGGCGGCGAACCCTCTCCGCCTCCCGCGATCTTCCCCTTTCCCACTTATTCCGGTTACATGACTTTCGTCCCGGCTCCTCTCCGTCCGGGCGCGTCCCCTGTCTCGCCCTCGCTCCGTCTCCCGGTGTCGTTTCATCTCCGCTTGCTTGTTTGTGCGACTCTGAAGGTGGTGAGAGTGTCAGTCACGCTAATGGCGGCGGACAGCTCGCCGCGGCTCCTTTAGCCGTCCGCTACCCGCGCCGGGGCGTTCCGGACATCGGCAGCTGTCCACTTTGGTTTCCCGTCCCCGGAGCTCACAGAGGACCTGACACTTTACCACCTGACGCACCAACCCCCTTCCCCCCCCCCCCCACAGCCACTCCTCTCTCTCTCCCTCTCGCTCGCCCCGCTGGACCCATTCCATCGCGTGTCGTAAATCATACATTGTCGAGTCCCGTCTCGTCAGACGAGGGAACGACGAAACAAATGGACTAATAAACCAGAGGAGGAGGTTTTTTAGTTTTTTGGGGTTTTTTTTTATCCCCCTGGAGCCGACAGAGCGAACGAAGGAACGAGGGAATGAGGGAGAATGAGAGAAGGAAACAAACGGCGCGCGCAAGATCTTATCGACCGTATGAAGATGGACGTAAAAAAAAAAATAATAATAATTCTTTATCGAGTTCCCCTGGTTATCCCTGGTGTCGCTTCCCTCCCCCGGACATCGGCAGCTGTCCACTTTGTTGTTTTGTATTTTTTCCGTCCCTGGAGCTCACATTGAACCTGACGCTTTGCTTCCTGACAACCTGAAACCTCCTGCCTCGCCCCAAAAAAGAAGAAAGACGCCGCGGCACCGGCCGAAGGTCACGGCTGAGGCACAGGGTAGCGGCCGTCACGCCTCGCCGTGGTAAATGACGCTGGGTTCGTGGAGCTCGTTCTGTCAGACAACTTGACGGCGCCACCACGCTTCCACACCCTTATATGGGCCGGCCAATGCTGCGCGCTCCCTCCACCTCCCCTGCCTCCACCTGTTGGTCTCTACTCTTCTATCCAACGCGGGCATTGGAGCTCATCACTCGTATATTTCTAGCTCATTAAGCATGCCTATGTTTGCTGTGCACCTCGCCGGGAGTGATGAGCAGTAGAGCCCAGACGTCCAAATTCAAACGGTGCAAAACATCCCAACAGGCTACAGACAGTTTAGTGATGGATTCTCCTCCGACATACTCGGGGGTCAGAAGCACAATCAGTTTGGACAAGCTGAAAAAAAGTGAAATAGCCAAATATACAGGACAGATGCGACACATGCATAGCTACAAAAGGTACAAGTTACCACTAAGTTTTTCGTAAATGATTACATTTTGGGACACGGGCGGTGGTTTCTATGAGCTCAGCCCGCCCAAACTCAAAAAAGACTGCAACGAACAGTTTGTTTTTGTTTGCAATTGTTTATTTCCAAGAAATTATCGTCATCACTAAATCAAAATTGGCTGAATAAATCAGGTGAGAGACTGAACTTTGTATAAAAAAAATGGTGGATTCACATTAAAAACAAATTTGTTTTCAGAAGTGATGATGCATTGACTGGAACTCGGAAAAAAAACATAATTTAATATCATCTTTGAAAAAAATGTTTGTGTCAAAAAGTTATTTGTGTGTTTAGTTTTCAATTTGTTTTTGCTTATAACTTAAATGTTCTCAAATCAAGAATTTTTTTATAAAAGTTTTTCAAATTGATTCGAGCACTTTTTGAAAAAGCTCTCAGTCACAACATCAGTAATAGTTGGGTGAGGACTCTCCAAAATCGGGATCGACCTCGGACTGAAAGATCTGCCATCAGTCGGACTCTATTGAAGGCAGTCGGCCAGGAATGTAGCTTGGAGCATATTTGCACTGTATAACATCAATTAATCAGTATCATGAATGAATTAGCATCACCATAACCAAGCAGAGCTTAACATGAAACACATGGCCCTCAGTTTCAAAAGCAGCCTCGGAGAGTGGAGTTATTACAGTACTTGTTTAAATGTTGTACGAACAGTTCATTAGTGCCTATGCTAATAATCACTACGGACTCATGTGTACTGACTAGTTGTTGGCTCAATTATTTGGGTAATCATTTCAAAAGATGCGTGAGAGATATGGATCAAGAGAGGAAGGGGGTCCACAGAGACTGCTTATGGAAAGGGCACAGAATTTTGTCCTACACCCGTGCATCCAACATAATTTCTGTCCGACATGTTTGTTTATTGGTTTGATATGAATATTAATATCAATATTATTATTATTATTATTATTATTATTATTATTATTATTATTATTATGTTATTATTTTATTTATATAATTAATGTGAATATTCTCATCGAAGAGATGAGAAACGCAGCTTTTTTAAACTATCTTTTCTAATAAAAATGGACCAATTTGGATCAAACTCAGAAGACGGCGTGCACAAACTGCACAAATACTCATTTATTTATTGTGTCCATGAGCTCGTTGTTTCCCTGACATCCATACACCACTGACGTTAATATTTCATGAACAAAAACAAAAGGGGTCTCCGTCTCCATCAGGGGCTGGACCCCGAATAATACGAGTAATAGTAACAATGACAACAAAAAAACTAGACAATTCGTCAGTGTCTTTTATGGACACATTGGTTTCTGGACCAAAAAATACAAATAAAATAAAAATGAAGCTGATTCTGACGTGCCTCCAGATCTCCTTGGTGTCCAGACTCACCTCTCTGTGTCCTGCTGCTGGAGATAAACAAACAGATAAAAGCGTCTAAGTGACCATGACAGTGTGCAGAAATAACTCCCACTGCGCCTCCATTCAACTTGAGATTATATTTTCCACGCCACCGTGGTGGGAAATACACCGAAGAAAGAGTGATAAACACATACCCGACAAAAACCATCAGCCGTCTGGGACCGTGCGCTGGGGAAACGCTGGGGGTTTGACGCAGACAAAACCCAAATGTCCTGAAGTTGAGGGTGTTATCATGTGGCAGCTTTTTCTTTTGTAGAATTTTGGGATAAAATACAACAATGTACTTATGCATGAATAGGGAAATTTATATTGTGAAAATAGAAAATAAATATAATAAAGTGTGTATATATATACATACACATACACCATTGAAAAATATCAAATGCGTGAGATACAAATATATATATATATATATATATATATATATATATATATATATATATATATATATTTATATATATTTATATATATATATGATATTTTTTTAATGGTACTATTCAAGAAACAGCTATTCAATAATAAAGATCCAGAGTAGATCCTCCAGGCACATTATGCTTGGAAAAACAGGGCGTGAAGGACAAAATGATTTGTTTGATTCAGAAAATAAAAAAATAACAAGACACAAAGACGAGAGAAAACGCAGAATGGAGAGGAAGCTCGGGTGCTGGCGGTGGAGAGAAACATGTTGGAAATGGATGGAGAGACAGAGCGGTGGGTTATTGCAACTGATGGGTGACTTATAAGTGAATACTGTTGCTAAATACAGTATTTGTACCTTGTTACAAAGTACATTGACTAACAAACAAACAAACACAAACAACTCTGTTACAAATGTCTGTTACAAACTTTGTTACAAACTAGTTTGTTACTTTGTTTCAAAAGTATCAAACATTGTAACAAAGTAAAAACGTTGTAACAAAGAATCAAACGTTGATACTTTGTTACAACGTTTGTTATTTCGTATCTTGTTGTGTTGGGACCGGATCACTCTGACAAAACACAACATCAGTAACAATAATGAGAACAATGGGAGGATATGACACTGACATATATGAGTTTAGGTTAAAAAATAAATACATTTTGGTTTGGAACGCTGCGATTCCCCCGCAGCTCCTGCACATGGGAGACATTTCATTTTAATTTCCACCACAGGATGCACATCAATGAGGAAATGTTCCTTTTGCTTGAGAGAGCCTCGTTAATCTCCCGAGTTATGAAGGAATTCACACAGAGCTTATTGTGGAGCTGTCCTTTAAGTCTACACCAGCTCCATCACTGAGCTTATATATAGAGCGTTGCTATGGCGACCCAGAGCCCACCCTTTGTCCATCGCCATGAGAAACACAAGACAAAATATGTTTGAACCATGTGTACCTTTTTTGTTTTCATTTTTTTTACATGTATTTATATATTATTATGTTTTCCGTAAGCCCAAACACATTGATAGGGAGCACTTGCACGGTCTTGGACGAGGAGGACGGTGTTGGAGTGACGTATGAGGTGGAACACCGTGGGGATGGAGTCCAGGTTTTGAATCTCTATTTTTTGTGGAAAATAGGATGTTACTCGGCCGTGGTGACACTACGCACATGCCTCTCAAAGTTTGGGGATTGGATCCCAACGGAGTAGATGTCGTATTTCCCTAAATGGAATAATAACATCGGACTAAGAGGTTCTTGTTGAGGGTTGTTTGTGTATCCCGCCTTTCTCAGTGTGAGATGATAATATTCATGAATCATTCGCTGAGGAACGTATTCAGCTCTTTATTTGCTTTGCCTGTATTGTGAAAATTTGATTGCTGCTGTTAATGAAAAGCATTTAGTGAGTCATTGATTCAACTTGAAAAAATTATGCTTAAATTGGTCAAATTTGAATTTGCTTGTGTGTTCTTAACTTGAAAATAAGGAACAATAAAAACGGTTTAACAAATTATTCAGATAAAAAAAATCCACGTCTTGGGTGTTCTCAATGTGAAATTGAAAAATTAAGATGCACACGTAAAGTGATGAAAAAGAAAAAGTAAAAAATAAAATAAAATTATATATATATATATGTTTAAGCCAATTAAAGCAAATGGATCCTATAACCAAAACATTTTGTTCTTCCTAATCTGTGTTTTTGCTCAACTTTGTTTTTATCAAGTTTCCTCAACAAATTCCCACTGTTATCTCGCCATTTTAAGTTGGGTAAAAAAAAAAATATATATATAGTTGATACAATTTCAAGGATATTTGTTGATGCCATGACTCATATTTTCACTGCGCCACAGTTTTTGTAACAAAATGTCCCCATGAAAATAAACAAACACCAACACAGCCTCCAAGATGATGATAAAGAGTGTATTCAAAGGGACGGAAACGCATCTAAACACCGAAACGTCCCCAACTCGGAGAAAGATCATTTCGTATTTTACGGTAAATGTGCCGTTTATCGTCGCTTTACAGGCGCGGGAAACAATTAAAGGCCTTGGATTGAAAAAAAAAAACCACGAGCCTCCAGAGGGTTGGAATGAAAGGAACTTGCGGAATGTGTCAGAAATATTGACTTGAACGGCGCTTTGCATCTTAGTTTGAAAAAGCCGCGCGCCCCGTCCCGGGAAGCCCTTTATCACCAAATCAAAGACACTTTAATAAAGAGAGAGAGAGAGAGAATCCATCCAAGGCCATATCAGATGTCCTGCTATCAGTCATCTACCAACAACCACCAGAAGTTTGGTGTGTGTGTGTGTGTGTGTGTGTGTGTGTGTGTGTGTGTGTGTGTGTGTGTGTGTGTGTGTGTGTGTGTGTGTGTGTGTGTGTGTGTGTGTGTGTGTGTGTGTGTGTGTGTGTGTGTGTGTGTGTGTGTGTGTGTGTGTGTGTGTGTGGGGGGGGGGTGGTAGCTCAGGAGGTAGAGCTGGTGGTCTAGTGATCTAAAGGTTGCTGGCTGGATCCCAGGCTCCTCCTGCTAGCATGCTGTAGTGTCCTTGTAAATGTGACTTTGCGTGTGCATTTTGGAGGCGTGTGCATATGTGCATATTATATGTATTTATGGATATTTGACCAACTTATTCCCTATGGATTTTGACCCCACGACACTCTTCTCATAAGAGCTTGTACTATATGAGGTCTGTGTGGATGTACAGTATGTAGGTGATATACAGTATATATGTATGTATGTTTTATTCTCACAATATATTTGAATCGAGCAGGCACACATCAAAATGTGTGTTCTCTGAGGTGTGTCTCTTCAGTTATGGATGAATGTATTTCTTTACGAAAAAACAACATATGAAGTAACGTGGACGTAACAACACCACCCTTGCCTTGCTCCACAACATCGCCCCAGATGCATCGTCAGGTGATGGCCCCGCAGTGGGCGCCTGTGCCTTCCTGTTTCCCAGCATGCATTGGGTTCAGACTGGGAGAGTTGTCTGGTTCGGTTGTGCGTGTTCGTTTTTGGATGTCGTACACATGCAGGTGCTCTGCGACTTTTCAAACGCTGGGTAATGGTTCCTGTTTGCGTTGTTTGTGACGTACCGAAGGACGTCTCTGTTTGCTGGGATGACCACGGCGTTGCTGAGTAACCCCCTGGTGTCTGTGGCGTTCAGGAGACTGCTGAAACACGTAACGTCTCACTTCGTGGACTGCGACAAACACGCCGAGACAGAAGCCTTCCCTCTTCGGGTTTATGCGCAGAGCGTGTGCGTCCAAGGCAAGTGACAACATCATTAAATTGATTAGTATCTGTCACATCAATGTGGTTACAACAACGCGTTGGTATGTCAGGTGTGCAGAGGGAAAACCTGTGTCATATGAAGTTGACGCGTTGGAAGCAGGAAAAATGGGCGCGGTCAGGATCTGAGCGGTGTCTTGGTGCCAGGCACCACAGGACACCGTCAGAGATCTCGTGGAGTCCACGCCTCCACGGGTCACAGCTGTTTCGGGGGCACCAGGGTGACCTACACAGTATTATGCTGTTGGTTTTAATGTTGTGGCTGATCGGTGTATAATACATGCAATGACATGTTTTAAACGATACAAAATCAAAATTTGATAAATTAATTCATGAATAAAAACAGCTCAAAAAATATTTACAGTGTAGTCATTTCAATGCAATGCAAAACAGAAATATCAATTATGAAATGAGTAATGCACAATGTGACATATGCATATGTATAGTATCTATACATAATGCAGAATATTATACAGTAATTATCATAAGAATATATGTGGATGGAGGCTACAAACATGATTTTAAGAACGAATGTATTTGTGAATATGAAAAAAAACGAAAACACTCAAATTTCCTTCCCTCAGGTCCTTTATATCTCTGTATGTTTTTGTGCTTCCTGAAGAGCTTTTGGTGAAATGACAACAAAGCAGCTATTAAAACAAGATGTCTCTTTCTTTTGTCGCAGGCTTTGCACTGGTCACCACGGACACCTTCCCCCCTGCCTCTCTAATGAAAGTGTCTTAACTTAACGCTCACTCTGCTGAGCCGTTAAATGACACTCACACCGCCACCGAGCCGCTGTTAAATAATCCAAAATGCTCTGAGCGCCGCTAATTAAGTTTACTCTCCAATCTGATGATATTAAACGTGTATTTTAATAACTACTTCAATGCAGGAATTTTAATTGAGAAAATTGTCCCCTTTTAATACAGTGCATTAGCACTATCAGGAGGTTGAGTTTCAAAGCACAGAGAGAGCGAGAGAGAGAGTGTGTGTGTGTGTGTGTGTGTGTGTGTGTGTGTGTGTGTGTGTGTGTGTGTGTGTGTGTGTGTAATGTTAACCTAACAATTGAGGACTGGGCGCTGGACATTACATGTATAATATGCTCGAGTACACACTCGGAACTTGAACCTTTCCAGTGGAAAAGTAAATTAGTACGTTTAGTAATTACTAATTACTAATTACGACTTCAGGTCCGTTCTTAAATGCTGTATTTAACTGTATTGACGCGCTCACTAACTGTTTGATTCCATTTTAGATCAATGAAGTCGGCAACGTTTTTTTACAGAGCACATTCGGGGGCGTATTCACAAAGCGACGGCACGGCTTTTTGCGGCCGCCAAGCCTGTGCCAATAACAGAAAAAGCTGGCGCCTAATTCACAAAGCACCGCAAATGCTGAAATGCACCGTGAACCGCGCTGCCACACAAATAGCCTCTCGGTGCTCCGGTGCTATTTGCGCGCAATTAAATGAGGTTTTGGTCAAACATTTGGTGCAAATTGGCCCCTTTCTTACAAATGCGAGAGCCTCGTTGCAAATAGCGTCCAATTACCCAACACTGGTGCAAATAGCGTCTCTGCAGACGCTATTACCGTCTGCAGAGACCTGGTGGTGACTGCGGGAGACCAAACAAAAACGGCTGTGATTGACTTCAGAGAGCTGGTTCAACTAAAGTGCATTTATAAGGGGTGTCAGGGCCCGACTTTCCAGTGATCTGTAAATCATATTTGGACATTATTAATATTATTTTTTTTAATATATAGTTTTAAAATTACTATTATTATTATTATTATTATTATTATTATTTTTATGTCACAGCATCTGTAAATGGGTGAACGGCAGCAGTCCGTGGTGGTTTTCAAAACGCACTCTAAAAGCAACTTGTTGAAGCTGTGAATTATTTTCCGTAAAGCGGTTCTATAATTCCTATAAAAACTCAAAAGATATTGAAAAAGCAACTCTGAGTTTTAGGGGAATAAAGTGGTCAAAACTGGCATTAGGCCACTGGCCTCGAACCTGCAGTGCCGTGGACAGCTCCGCAGGCTGTGGCCTCGGGGGCAGCGGCCCGGAACTTTGCAGAGTAAAATATATTAAATGAGCTGTCATCATTTCTACATTGTACTATTAAGACTCAGTGGGAACTAGAATTTCTTAAGTGAAAATAGATATCATAGATTATGTATAGAGTATATATAAATGCAAGAGGTGGGGGAACCCGGGGTCATCAGCTGCAACTCTGCTGCAGAAACGTACCGCTCAATGCAGTCCAATGGGGCAAACGATTAAAGGGGACCTGTTACTAAAAACTCCAATTTTCAGTGCTTGTGCATATACATTCGGGTCTCTGATGGACGTACTGACGCAGTCTGTCTATCTGTCTATCTGTCTGTCTGTTTATCTATCCATCTGTCTATCTGTCTATCTGTCTATCTGTCTGTCTGTCTATCTATCCATCTGTCTATCTGTCTATCTGTCTATCTATCTGTCTATTTGTCTCTCTGTCTGTCTGTAATAATCCAGAGAAAGGGAGAGACATGGTGTTGGTAGTTTGATCATCGTCTCGGAGGACTCCACCCTCTTGACCTCCTCTTTTCATCCCTTTCTTCCCCCCCCCCTGCTCTGTGAGGACAGTGAAATTAAAAATGTGCCGAGTCAGCAGGACGCTGAAGGTGAGGACGTGTTGCCGCGGGGACGAGGCGGAGTTGAGTTACCAGCGTGGTCCAGCAGGGGGCGCTTACAGGTGGGGTCACACCCCGAATGACGGATTATTTATTGATTTACTTACAAATTTAATTACTCATTTATTTATTACTTGTTTAATTATTTACTCATTCATTTATTCTCTCATTTAATTATTTACTCATTCAATTCTTTACTCATTCATTTATTTACTCATTTATTTATTTAATCATTCCTTTATTTACTCATGTAAACACTTTTAATCTTTAATTGTATTTTGTGTTTAAATGTTTATTGTGTGTATATATCTAATTTATTTAAGTTAATAATAATTAAATGAATGATGCGA
Organism: Zeus faber; assembly: GCF_960531495.2. NCBI lineage: Eukaryota > Metazoa > Chordata > Actinopteri > Zeiformes > Zeidae > Zeus > Zeus faber. The sequence continues at coordinate 27,383,703 of NC_137204.1, read as the reverse complement.
GCACAGCTGTTTACATTTTTTTTAATGTAATTCCATTGTAATCACTTTACTTTATGACTTCTTCTTGCTTTATTTTAATTGCCTTTATTCATTCATTTTATTAATGTTATTTTCTTGATAATATTATAAGGAGTAACATCACTTATTTGTCATAAAAAATAGTATCATATTTGTATCTGAATTTTTGTTTCCTTTGCACTTGTTATTTTCTTGCAAAATTCATGTGCACCATTACATAAATAAATAAAGTGCTTACTTACTGTAGTTACTTAGGGAACTTCACAACAAAACATCTGACAAAAGCAAAAGGAACAACAAACAAGTGAAGGATAAATGCAGATAAAATAAGACTTATTATAAAAAACAATGACCATAAACAATGAGATGAAACAAAGAATCAATAAAATATGTTTATAATAAGCTGATGTGGAAACAAATAGATAAAAGACGTGATGGTTGTTACGGACACTGATCTGCGTCCAACAGTCACAAAGCTCCTCCCTTTTAAAAACCTTTGATGTGATAAAATAATAATGAAATCATTATTTTCCCTTTTGCACTGATGTTTCTCTGTTTAGTGAAGCAGATTTATTTTGCTCCCCAGGTACGAGCAGCAAAATAAATCCCTCGTGAAAAAAACCCCATCTAATCCTCCGTCTGGCCCCTAATCCGACGCCAGACAGAATATAGTTAATTTAGTCGAAATCATAAAGTGAAGTCTAAAATAATATCTATTTGTTAGCAGCCCAAGGCGATAACAGATATGATGGATTTGAATATTTTCAAATGTTAGAGATTTTTGGTCACACATTTTGTATTATTGTTAATGTCAATATTGTTAGATAGATACTTTAATTATTGTGTTCTTCTTCTTCTTCTTCTTCTTCTTCTTCTTATTATTATTATTATTCGCTATTATACCTTTTGTTATTGTTCGTGCGAAAACTCTCAGAATTTTGAAGCCTGAAACCACTTGAACACCAACTTCAGCATAGCACACGAACATGGTTGACGTCTTCTTTGAAGACCTCGTGGTCGGTGCCTCTTCCAAAATCGATCCACATAGGGAGCAGATAAGAATAAAAAACCGACACATCACACGTCCTGTTCTAAATTGAACGACATGAGATTTACAGTAAGACGCTTTATGACATCATCATATTATTTACTATAAATGTACAGATTCATGTTGAGAGCGTGTTGGAGCGTGTCCAGTGGGCGGTGTGGACTCGGTCACTCTGTAGTGTTACGTGTGTATTTATATTCTTACCCGGTAAATATCAGTATATCTGTTGGATTAATATTTTTAATCCGTGGCCTACATTGCTTAATGAAAAAAAGATAGAAAATAATCCTTGAAATGTCGTCAATGTCGCAACTTTCAGTGAAAACACTGAAAGGTGTGACTGAGTGATGCGTTCAAGATCCAGCGAGGCGTTGGACAAATAAAAGCCACAGAAATACCACAAAGTTTTTTCGTATTTCATGGAAACGTAACTTATTGAAAATGTAATCCAAGTAAGAAACTCAGCTTTACAAAAACATGAGGTAAATTAGACTGCCATCGTAAATCGACGTAAATATTTCATATTTGACGAATACTAGACACAACGCCACTTTCTGTCACTAGACTCCGGATGGACTTCAATGCAAAAGGGTAATGAAACAATGGCAAGATAACGTTTAAAATAAAAAAATATATGTTTTTTGTAATAGCGCCATGTATAAACATTTTCCTACACCTAAACTTAACAAACTGTAATGAAAAGGCAGAAAGTGTTTGTGATATTGACAACATTTTATTTATGTTAAGTAATCTATAAAATTGAATTTTCAAATTGTACATTACTAACATAAAACGTACAATAAAGTAGTGATTACAAATAACATGTATTTATATATTTTTCAATTAAATGTATTTATTGTTATTGTTATGAAAAGTAATTACAAAAGTTATTTTTGACAATGTCACAAATGCTGAAAAATTGCCGGAAAAAATAAGAAAATTAAGAAGCCATTGTCGAAAAATTCAGTCGTCAAGGTCAGTCACAATATTCAAAATATGTACTGAAGAAAAATCTGATGAAAGACGTTAATGAATAATGATACTTTCAATCCGAGTTTCCATAACCCAGCTATGAGTTCAACAGCAACTCCTAAAAACCACATTCAGAATGTTTGCACATGGACACAAAATGACCGAGATGATGTTTCGGTTGAAGGAAATAACCTTAATCGGGACATGAAAAAGTCTGGTGGGATAAATGATAATGCTCCAGAATTGCCAACAAGACAAACTATGGTCCATACAACATTCCAAATAAGGTAAGCAGATGTGTTCACTGGCTGCATCTGCGTGGATCACTATGACTCTGCGTTGTATAATATAGCTATGGCAATTGATAGAGCACTTAAGAAGTCACTGTTAAATGATGGTGATCGCAGTAAGCTGTTGTCGATTCACATGCAAGGAACAAATCGGGCCGAATAAGTGTGACTCGCCGAGTAGTTGTGTTGCTTACGACAACAGCGTTAAATCTGCCTGTCGTCATTTCTGTCACGGCATCAACTGGCTCAGCCGAACCAAACCAGTGCTGACACCGGACTACAAACAGGTATCGTTGACACAGAGCGACGACACCAAGTGAGTGAAAGTTGCAAAACAGCCAGCTATCTAACTCAGCCGTTCAGAACAATTATTTACAACTGACTTATCTCACACGCTTGTGTCAAAATGACTAAAAATCAATGTTTTGACGTCTGGTAGAAATGTTGACGCTTCATACGTGAAGCCAGGGAGGTGTTATTCACCAAATGACCCGGATGTAGCCACGTGGTGCTCATCTGCACACGTCAGTCACAACATTAAAGAATAAATAAATAAATGGACGCAACTGCACGACATCACTCCGACATGTCTGATGTAAATTGTGATGCATTTCACATAAGACAAAAAAAAACAAAACGGCAACACACACTTGAGAGGAGCAAGCCGCTGCACGCGGCGACGTTTGTTTTTAATGTTGCTGTTGTCTGTTATAAGTTTACAGATTAAATAAGTACTGTCGTCCCATCGCCACCAATCACCACCGGCGCATCAGACAGATCTCTACCATAACCACATGGTCGCTGAAGGAAACATCTTCTGAAATGATAAGAATATCAGGTCAAGTAGCAGAAAGTCGGAACGGAATTTGTTTCTTAAATGTGATCCCAGATATTGTGTTGAATTGTATTTTATCGTATTTCACGTTTTATTTGATTCCGTTCTACTCCGTTCTATTCTATCTGAGTGAATGATTTAGCAGGAGTAGCAGTTTTCCTAATGCTGAGCCTGTGAGCAGCGGCCGGGGGGGGGCACTTAATTGTTTGAAGTAAGTGAAAAATGGCGTCTGCATCAATAATGCAGCAGGGCCTACAGTGGAGCGGGGGGTTGATTTCTGATTTGCTCGCATGCGACGTCTGAACCAGCTCCATATTTTATTCACAGCTGTGTTTCTGAGACTCGCTTTGCAATGGAAGTTAATGGAGAAAAGGCGGGGGGGGGGGGCATAATAAAATCTCTCTTCTGCACACGATCGGAGCGTCAAGACGGTTGAAGTTGTTTCTCCGCCCGGGGGGGAGCGTTCCTCCGCGGTGGGTTCCACTTGCATTGGTTGTTTTTTGGGTTCCAGGATTTGCCTCCCGTACTTTGGTGGCAAGGCTTGGTTTTCCTGGCTCCGCCTGAACGCCACCTGGTTCCCGAAAAAGTCCCCTGACGAGCCGGGATGTGCTTTTTCCGGGGCGGGGCGGGGGGGGCATGAGGGTGGGGCTTGTGGAGCTGAACTGTTCCCAGTCCCCTTCCAGGTGGCTCTGCCGACAGACGCTTCCTCGTTGGGCTCCTGCACCTTTGTGGGAGAGCTTGGCTCCTTGGTTCCAGCCGGATGGTTCCTGGTCCATGGAACATCGGGGGGTGCCGTGGGGGCCGTGAGGGCCGTGGGGGCGGTTCCATCAAATTCCACTGCTCGTAGTCCCTCGAGCTTCACCCCTCCACCCCCGCTACTTTTGCTTTTGTTTTGCAAAAGAAGGACGACGCGGCTGCCGCCCCCGGGGCCCCGGGGCCCCGGGAGCGGCGGCCGGGGCCGGAGGCTCGACCGCGGCGCCGAGCGCTTCCTGGCTTCATCCATGCACCCCGGCGGCCGATGACGACGCGCGCCTCCGCTGCGGCCGAGTGGAGTGCACGGTGAGGGCTCCAGAACGGGGGCCCAACGCTCTGTTCCAAACAACACAGAGACGGGAAAACTGGACGGAGATCGACCGTTTTCACCCCGAGAGATGTGGAGGCGGCGCTCAGAAAAACCCTCTGAGGGTAAAAAGAGTTTACTGGACCGGACGTCACGTGCAGTCCTATCATTATTCTAATTATCGAGGGGCTGGAGGTACGTTTTTTCGAAATGGGCCCGGGGGGGGGGGGGGGGTACATCCACGGTGACGAGGGACGGGAAGGGGAACAATGCGAAACATGGCCGACGCCGGGGGTTGCCATGGGAATCTGTGGAGGAGAGCTTCACAGAGAACAGGACCGTCGGCGGTCACGCGCCGCGGTGAGGAGTCAGGCTCCTTTTGGGGATTCCTCTCCTACCGAGCGACGAAAAAAAAATGGAGATTTGTTGCGTTTCCCTGGGTGGGAGGCGGGGAGAGCTGGAGGGGGGGGCCCGGCTCCGACTCCCGAGCGGAGTTCTCCGATGGGAATCATCCCATTCTGTCAAAGCTGTTTATTGTGGTTTGATGCAAAATGGAAATCGGTCACAATCAACAATTTAACCCTCGGCCCTTGTTCTCTAGTTGGCGAGTCCACGCTTTACTGACCCGCTCTCTCTCTCTCTCTCCCTCCCGCTCGCCCGCTATCTGACTCCGCCTCTCGGCTCTTCCCCCCCCGCGCACGGAGACGGGCCCCTCGGTCCGGCAAGCGACGGCTTCGGGGGGGGCTGGACCCCCCTTTCCCTCTTTTCACTTCAGCGACGTGTTCAATGCGACCGACTCGTTAGCGCGTCTTGCATCGCTAAGTTGTGTGATACGTGATGGATTCAAGCCACTGTTCCTCATTAGTAACCAAGGAAACGGCCGTGGGGGCTTCGGGGTCTTTGGGGTCAGTGACTCCGAGTGAAACAGAACAATGACGACGGGGTTTTGGCAGAAGCACGACGCGCAGGGAGACGGAGACGGGAGGGTACGCTGTAGCGCTTCGTTCCAGCTCCCGAGGAGGGCGAGGAGGAGGAGGAGGAGGAGGAGGAGGAGGAAGAGGAGGGCGAGGAAGAGGAGGAGGAGGAGGAGGAGGAGGAGGAGGAGGAGGAGGAGGAGGAGGAGGAGGAGGGCGAGGA